>NW_009923088.1:0-23512 GCF_000696875.1 Nestor notabilis | reverse complement strand
TGGAGATCACAATACATTCCTGCTAGTCTGTAATTTACAACTATTGCTTCAAAATACCCCTACCAATGTGCTGTTAAACTTCAATGTTTCTGAAAAGAAAAGAATCACTACTAAGAGTCGTACATACAATTGATTTCTTGGACTCAATTTTCAGAGTAGTCCTGAAACAGATTTAATCTGCATTCTTTGAATTTCTGAGAGTCTACACTAAGAAGAAATAGTCATGAGGAACAAAACCCTCTGTTAATAGTTTTCAAGAAAAATAAAAAAGCACTGCAGAATTAAGGTTACACCTTGTTTTAACCCACTCCCCAGCTATTCACCAAACTTCTTCAGAGTAATTCCCTCTTTTTATTCAAATCAGTGGAAGAAGTCAGAAGTGATTTGGAACAGTTTCACATGAGCACAGACACTTGCTTGGAATATCCGACTTTGAAACTGGTTCATACCACAAGTATGTGTCTATGGTAAAGCCTGAAATATTAAGCACGCTATGGGATATAACTGTTTTAAAATTATGTTATTAAGGACTTATTGCTTCCTGCTTTAAGGACATTCACCTACTTCTTTTTCTTTGAAAACTGCACTTGCTGCACTCACTCAGCATCCATCCGTAAGTAAAAAAGGGGAGTTTCATGCTTCTGCTCCTGGTTCAAATCATGTTGCCATGGAAGCAGATGTTGGATTGATGAAAACAGGTCAGCTCTTCAAAACCAAAAATCACTGGTTGAATACTTTAAGATTATTGTTAAATGTTATTATTTTGATGCTTACCATTATTTACGGTGAAATACTTAATATATTATTCTATTTAATTAGCATTTACTCTGCTCACACAATAGCTATTCCTGCCACAAGTGTAGACAGCAGTAGAGTTAGTGCTATTAATGAAAAAAATCAAAACAAAACAAAAACCACCATTACCTTGCATAAAGCTGTAGGAGCAGGGTACAGAAAGCTTACAAGAATATCACAAACAGCTCTTTATTATGTATGCACTGATTGATGTAAAATATTGTCATATAAACATCTTGCCATTTGAAGAGCATCAGTATTATTATAAAAAAGCACTATTTTTTTGTTGTTGTTGAAAAATAAAACCCCATCAGGATATTGCCAATACCCATGCTTGGCTTTGGTAAGAACAGTGCTTTTCTGTTTAGCTTTCCATCAAATAGGCATACAAATATCCAACTGCAGTCTCAATTACTTAAACCTGATAAAATAATCTAATGGCAGCTAAGATTTAATTTGGTTACACCATCAACTGAACATGTGAAAGCATATGTAGCCTCCTAAAAGAAATTTCTTGTGTTCCTTAACATTTTCACACTGCCTGCCAAACTGCTGTCAAACTAGCATAAACATACCATAATATTCTTGTCTTCACCTGCAGTAAACATCAGAAAGTAAAAAACTCACCTGTACCATGTGTTTCTGAATCTCTACTAAGTGATCTCAAATGCTTTTCTACCAACACCCTGACACATCCAACAGAACTTCTTCCTACCTTGACACTAATGTACTTTAGACACACCAGGTTTGTCCTAGAGGTTTAAAGTGATATATTCTGCTCCTGAATTTTTCTTTACAACTGAAATGCAGTTTCATCATCAACAAATATAGTAGAGGTGCATGGGAATACTGCCAATATGTGAGATTTGTGCTCCTCTTGTAATTTAGGGATCCTCCTGTAGATGAAGTAATACTTACAGGAGAAAGACTAAGCGGTGCAGAAGTCCCACAAATTTCATCCAGCACAAACCTACAGCACTACTGTGTCTTATTCACACAGGTGGTTCTGCCCTGCTCCCTTTCAGTAGTGAACTGGGTCACACAGCTTCTCCCAGATCGATTCCCTAATCTGATTTATCATGCACTAGACAAAAGAAAGTGCCAGTGTAACAGATAAGATGGGAATAAATGCCCAGGAAGCCCCATCTCTTTAAGATGCCATAAATCCATACTTCTACTGTTCACAGCCCCACAGCATCTAGTAATTCTACCTTCTTTCTACCTTTTTAAATCAATGTTTTAACCTGTAATATGTACAATATAACTACTGTTAAAATAATAATTTCTGTAACTGAGAATATGTTTAACTGTCAACACAACAGAAACTGCCTTCAACAGGAATGAAATCATGTTTGTTGTGTTCATCTTCATATATTTTTTTAAATAAAATTTCTATGTAAAACGTGTTTCACTCTGGAGAACTTTTCTGGACTCCAGAAACTTTGTAACTTGTGTTTCAAAACTTCCTGCAAGATTGTACAACCTTAGCTATTCTCTGACACTTCAAAGAAATGAAGCCGACTAAACCCACACCCATGAACTTGTTAAATATTGTTTAAAATGTACTGGAAGACCATCCTTTGTGAGACTGCAGAAGTTTTAAACTTGACATTTAGCAGTTTTGGAATTGTTTATAATCAACAACATTCCAAAAATCACATGGCGTGTTATGCTGCAGAAAAGTACTATATGACTCACATGTTTTTTGTGTCTTCGTTATTTCTCAGACAACAAGTAGTTCGTAGTAACACAAAACAAACAAACAAACAAATAAAAATCAGAGCAGCATACTTACAAGTATCACACATACTGGATACTTGTGATTAAAACTGGTTTTTAAATATTCCATTTCTGACCAGTGCATTATGTGTTGTTTAGGTGGTTGTTTTTACTAAGAAGAGCAATAAAAAACTTGACTTTTCTATGTATGAAATAGTTGCCTTTCCTCTCTTCTGGCTCACCTGGCATTAGCCTCCACCAGTCCCTTCATACAATGTTAATTACAGATAAGTGGTCAACACCAAAATTGCTTCTCTGTACAAAACTAAATAGCCCCATCTCTTTAAGCTGCCATAAATCCATACTGCTTGCATTTAGTGATACAGTTTTCATAATACAATCTCTCTGAATATGTTGTCCAGTAATGAACTACAGCATTATGTTTAAACTGCTGAATTAGTTTTATATTAAAATACATCACCAAGGTTAACGCAAATCTTCACACATGCAAAATAGAATACATCAGGCTGTCTACAGACTCAAACTTCAGTTAACCAGTTGACAGTATTCATATTTAGAGTTAACTCTGCAAACATTAAGATATGGTAAAAAACCCTTAAAGCAAGCTCATAATCCACTGCATAATGCTTAATACCTGTAAAAACAACACAGTGTGTGCACTTGCTGCTCCTTTGTAAAGTGATGCACTTTAACAACTACACATAGACAAACCAGACATTTTGCCACAGGAAAAGTAATCCAGTTCCTAAAAGCTAAGATAGTGCAATGATGAAAGTCAAGGCAATGAAATACAAGAAAGCAAGCTACCTAAGGGCAAAGTCCTACAATCTCAGTTATTATACAAAATGACCAGAGTCATCCCTCTCCTTGTCTGAAAATGAATGACACTCAAGTGCTTACTACACAGAATTATTAAAAGATGAAACCCAAATGCTGTTACAGCCACTAGTATTTATAGTCGTCATACATACTTGTATGTAAGGATCTTCCTTACAGGAAAGATCCTTAAAGATTATGTAGGAGGTCTTTATAGAATATGCTGGGGTCACAAACCAAGCAGAGAAATAACCAGTTCACAAAAATGTGGTTATTTTGCTTCTTGAAATAGCACTGTTAAATTTTTGAAATACACAAAGCAACAAATACAGGGTATCTTTGGAATGTATGGAGAAGTACGGCAACAACATTCACAGCACACGAAAACAGAGAGGAATCAAAAAGCAAGATTTTTTAACACTTCTTTGATAGGGAAATCTTAATTTCCTTTTAATACAAGGTTGGGAGACATCTACTTCCGGGTATAATTTACGCAGTTTATGTTATATGCTACTAAAGCACATGCAGTGTTTGAAGGCAAACTTACCTCTACCAATGCCACAGTCAGAATATGTTCCATTTTTGAGTCTGGGAAAAGGGCATTCACTTGTGGAGACATTCCAATCAGTATGCAATTAGTAACAACGGATATTACACTCATAGTTTCAAAAGCCAACTGAAATAAAACACAAATGTATTTATAGTTATGACCATTATCTCTAATTTACCAGTCCCCAAATTGCTCTGGGAAACACCTCTCTCTTCGTTAAATCTTCGGAAGTTCTATTATTTGAACTTTTTGTTTGCCTTTACCTTTTGAATTCTACAACGTAAGACTTGCTTGGCAAGCAGTCCAGACTTCATCAGCTTTAAGAACAGGCAAAGACAAGACCACAACAAGGTCTGCAATACCACAAAGATCACCTAGCAACCCTGAATGGCTCTCTAGCCTGATTTCTCTACGTGCACATTATATGCGTTTGCTGTGAAGAATTTAAACCGTATTCTTCCACAATTCCCTAGTACTGTGAAGACCTTGAGAAGTTATTTAGAGACCACTAACACTTTAGAAGTAGGTAATGCCAGATCAGCACCTGAATAATTTGGAATAATCTTAAAGGAAAAAAAGAGGACAGGAAAGCAGCCTTATCCCTGGTATCCTCATGACGCATAATCTGAACACATAGAAGTGTGTTATGTGTTCTCATCTCACAGTCATCTACATAACACTTATAACACTCATCTACAATTGTATTCCTGACATGTATTCCCTCCAGGATAAAGGAAAAAATGCTAAATTCCTAGTGGGACTGTCAGTCCAAACACTCTAGTTTTGGAGGTTTTGTCTGAATGTTAAGTAATAGGGAAATGTAAGGAAATGTCCCCTCTGGAACAAGACAGACTGACACTGAATTGCTGCAGTTTTCACAGCAAATTAGCAGAAGGAACTTTCACCTTGACAACAAGCTGGTGACTCAGCTCACCTGATTCAAATAATTCCACTATTCCTTTAACAGATCTTTCAGCCAATGCTCTAACTGCCCACGTGAAACAAGTAACTAAATGTTTAAGTCATTATTTTTAATTCATACAAAACAAATGCACTTCTACTATTAAAAATCTACACTATAAAAAAACTCAACATGACTGTACCATCAATGTTACAGTTTTCCGGCCTACTCCCTAGAATGAAATGAACTATTGTAGCAAAACCAAATGCTATTAACACACCTGCAGCTACACCTGGGACTTATGACCACAGCCTCATTTATCTGATGGTCACAGCACTGGTCAACCCCACTATGCCATCAAGATGTTGGCAGCATAAATTTATACTGAGAAAACGCATCAAATGTTTAAACACAGATTATAATTCACACATTTTAATGACTGGATAATAAAAGATTTCTCCTGTAAGTTCGCTTCATTAAAACCTATGTACGTGTATAATGATTGCACAGAATACTCAGTCTGCATGTTTCTGCAATATGTTTCATTTGAGGTTTCCTGATTTCATTTCTTCATCTACCATTTGTTCCATTTGGTACCAACATTTAAAACCCCGACACATTAAATGACCCACTAGTTTACTGTGCCTCTGTCTCCACTACATATCATTACTAAAGTTGTTAACTATAACTAGAATATGGATCGTCCCCTAGAAATTTCCTCCAACCTACTTCGCACTCCTTATACTTGCTATTACAGAATGCTGAAGTCTCTGGACATGACTTGACAGTATTCTTTCTTTTTGGAAAAAACTCTGGGTTTGGAGGAGTTTTACAGGGTTATTTTTAGTCAGAATCAGCTCACTGACACAGCGTATTCAGCAGGCTCCAAACCAGTCAGGGATGGCATGATTGCATGGGCAAACAACCAAGGACAGGAAATCCTTAACCCACAACTACTAGTGTGAAATTGTTTAGATAAAGTGCTCAGGCTGTGCAGAAAGATCCAGCTCCTGCTCACAGATCCAGGTTATTTTAAAATTAGCCAGCTTGAGCACAAGTAATCACAAGGGCACACAGCCAAGCATAGCTTAGGAACCCAAGTACCTACCTACCATTCTTCAATGTTTTTTAAACTATTGCTGAGCTCCATGCTCCTGAGATTGCATCAGATGTTATCATTTCTAAAACATATTGGCTGCAAAGAGCACTAGGCAGTATCTGGCTGCCATGCTTTGTTGCAGTTGCAACATATATATACAAGCATTAAAGGATTTGTTTTCTTTTCAAAAGCAATTGAAGGACATTTGGTCAAAAAATCCTACAAAAAAAACACTTGGACATACAGTTGAATAGATATTATCCTAAGGCATTGAACAGAACAAAGTTCCTACTAAATTTTAAAGTAGCTGATAGGTTGAACAGCTTAAACATGTCTGCTGAAACCTCTTTTAAAATATATAAATATAGAAAGACACAAAAATTACCTGCCAAACACCAATATTTGCTGTGGGTTCTGCAAATGGACGCTTGTAAACATTACACATCTTTAAGGCATCAGAGTATATCTCTGTGATGTTGTTTAACACTGCAAAGACAGCTGCCAGTGGATAAACACATGAGAAAAGACTCACATAGCCAAACTGTAAGAACAACTCCAGGTAGTCATCAAAAGTACCCTGAAAAACAGAGCAAAAAGAAGAACAACTTTAATCTACAAAAAACTATATGAAGAAACACAGAATTATCAATATAGTTGTAAACGTGCTTCCTCATCCCAAATCAGTTGCTTGGAAATGACTGGTGATAGAAAACAACACAAAAAAAAACCCACCATCTAGTTAATTTGGAATTCTTCAATTACTTAAAACTTCCTAATAAGAGGAGGCCAAATTTTTTCTTTTTGCCTAATGCATTTTCTGCAAGTTGTACTTCTTATCCTTATTACATGAAGTAATTGTATAACACAATAATCCCATTCAAGTTCCTGACTAATTCAGTAAAAGGAAGGAACTGTGTGGGATTGGAAAATAGCACCATGCATTTAAACTGGCAGAACATTCTCCCAAGAGCAATGAGACAAGAAAAGTCCTAGTATTTCAGACTGTCTATGAAAGACCTAACCAGAAAGGTAGGTTGGTAGATAGGCAGCTCTTTTCTGGTATTTCTACTTGTTTATTTCGAATGGGGTAAGTCAGACTCAGTGGCCCACTTGAAGGCTGAAATGACAGAATGCAGCAGTGACATCTGAAAGGAACAGTGCAAACAAAAAGCCCAATTTTGGCAAATCCAAAACACGTCTATCACCTGATCTTTTAACCAAGAATGTGAGTACATAAATGCTGATTAAGTATCCACATGTAGATCATTATATGTATTTGCATATCAGTTTTTTAGTATTAACAGTTCTCCATGATTGCAGCAATTATTTGTGAAAGCGAAGAACCATTTTCAAGTCATTTTCAAGCTGCACACTCTGTAGCTGGGTCTGACAAACCGATTTGCAGGCCAGACCATGAGGAGCTACCTAACTTTTAAAACCATTAAGATTTTTCCATGGACACATTCTGTACAAACTCTGAATTTCAGTAAGATCATTAGGGACATTTGTCCAGGATCTCTCACTGGAGTAGCAGTCACACATTTGTCCCTGCTATCACTGTCTCAGACAACTGTTGTAGGCAGGGAGCTGTCTTTCCCTCTGTTCCTCCTGCTGGTAAATGCACAATATTCCCACTGCTTCCTCACACTTTTCTTATTTCTTTGCCCAGTACCGATTGACTTTTAGAGTATGAAAAGGAGTATTTCTTTTTCTCCTACTCAATTTATGACACTTTGTGCACAAAAAGGAGTCTGATACAATGTTAAAGCAATTTCCAAATGTGCCATTGTCAGCCATAGGAGCAGCACATGAACTATGGCATCAAGGGAACAGAATTAACAAAGAAATTCAGGGAGAAAATGAACTAGAAAGGAGAAGCAAAAATTTTTAAAAAATATATATTGCAAGATGTTTTTACAGCTTAAACTCAGTTTAAGGCTGGAGATTTGAAAAGTGAGAGAGAAGGAGGACAAACAGGAGAATTAAACGTTAGAGTAAGTGAAAGAAGGAAAACAAAAGAGAATTCTGTCAAGACTCCTCCTCGGTTACTAAATATAGTCAAATGCTTCCCCCTTGTGACAGATCCAATTTTAGAAATACTCTTGGTTGCTGACAGCTCACGGCTTGCAGACATATCAGTGGTCTAATATCGTATACTCATGAACACAGCACAATTAAAATCTTTAGATTGAAAATAAAATTAAGGACTTGAGTACACGGTATCTTGAACTGAAACTGGGTCTAGCAGTGAACACCTCCAAGGCAAAGCCATAACTCTACAACTGACCTGTCAGGTCCCAGTGGAAAACTATTCAGCACAGAGCAGTTCAACAGGTGCAGATAACACTCGATCCATGCTTGCACAAGAAGCACTGCACAATGTGACTCAGAGACACTGCACTGGCTTTTTATGTGCCAGCTGAGAATGAGAAATCAGCTCAGGTCTAACAGGTAGAACTTACTTAGTCACGTATATCCATGCCCCATGCCAACACACAGCTCTTGGAGCTGTGCTGGCCTATCTGCAGGCACAGTGCTGGATTGTGCTGATTCACCAGCTCAGACACCAACTCGGGGATTTGTGCTGTGTTCTCCCTTGCTAGACAGACATACTCTCTAAATCTGTCTCCCTCCATATAAAATGACAGAAATACCAACCTTCCCAGAGGAAGGCAAGTGTTAACATTTATACAGTTTTTCAATTGCAAAGGTAGTATTTCTTTTTCCTCTTCCCACTTCATGGCACTTTATACAGGAAGAGAAGAATCTGATACAGTATTAATAATGCATTTCAAACTGCCTTACATAAAAGGTTCACTGTCTACATATAATTCTTACTCTGTGAAAGTATTAAGACTCTTGTGACTATGCTTGCAGCATCTGATCAAGCAAGTTGTCAGCCAGTCTGTAAGGCCTTAGCATATACACTGATGTCTACTTTGTCAATTCCTTTAGAACTGCAAGTAATACATTGCAAGAATCTGTTAAATACAATTAAAAGTTGTACTGGATAAGAGGTGGTCAGGAATGGAACTAGGAAGACAGCAAATGCTAAAGCTGTAGCTTCAAGAAGCAAGAGCTTCCAGCAGTAGTACTGGTTTGAAGAATTACTCTCTTCTGCCCCCTCCATTTCTGGTACCACCCAGACATGAGTGGTGTACATGGGTACTCTCTCAGGCTAAAGTTTAATTGACAATTTAAACTAGTATCACTGCAAAACCAAACTAAAACACAGTCTCGCCCTTCCGTATGCCAGGCTACTCATCCTGGTAGCCTTTAAATTATCCTTGGAGATTAAGGGCATACTACACCAGTACTTCTTCCAGTGATACAGGGTTAGGTAGCTCCAGATTCAGCTGTTCATTCCTACCCTTCATTCTAGTGTAACTGGGATCCTGCACTGTTTCAGTTTCTTGATCTAGTGCACCACAGACCTGTATAAACAACACTACCAGCAAAAATGATTAAGCTGGAAATAAGCTGCCAGGCCAGACAGACAGAAATATTTCAGGTTGCACTGGCTCGTATCTTTGTCAACTACAACCCGGAAAAGTCTGAACTCTTTTACAGTAGTAAAACATACGCAGTAGGTGCCCATTTCTTTCTCCAAGTTGACTTGTTCAGCTAACGACAGGTCTTTATCTGTTTCTTGAGAACAATGGCGTTTCTTCATCCTCTTGTTATACCTCTTTTGGAGCCAGTAAGGAAGCAAGGATTCTGCCAGCTGATTGAGGATCTGTGAAGTTATCAGCAAAGTGGCCAAACTCTTAAGTCACCAAAAAAAAAAAAAAAAATAATTACAATTAATAGAACTGTGAAACTGTGATAAACCTATGATCGTTTCAATTTTGTGCATTCTAGTAACACTGCAAGTTGTTATACTATGACACAAAAGGGCCAGCCTAACAAAACTAGCAACAGCATATGAAAAGCATAGGTGTTCTAGCTCCCATTAGAATCATAGAATGGTTTGGGCTGGAAAGAACCTCAAGATCATCTAGCTCCAACTCCCTGCCATGGGCAGGAACGCCTCACACTAAACCATGTCACCCAAGGCTTTGTCCAACCCAGACTTGAACACTGCCAGGGATGGAGCATTTACCACTTATTTGGGCTATCCATTCCAGTGCCTCACCACCCTCACAGTAAAGAACTTCCTCCATTCATTGCTCTGTGCTGAAAAGGACAAACTAGAGTCAAATGTCTAAGTATTCTGTAGATCTGGACATGTCTTGGAAACAGTATACCTTAAAGTATATTAAAGGTCACGAATGTCATGTCTGTATGACGATTGTTTTGCTATAGTATGTCAACTGTTTTGCTAAAGCTCTCTTTAGAGAAGAGAGATCTTGAGTTGAAGTTCTGTTGTTTTGTTCATTACATTTAGAGAAAAAAGTATTTTTCTTATACCTGATTTTCATGCATTTGCGTGCAAAAGATGTTAACAACAGAAAGCTGATGTAAAATACCAACTACAAATTATTTTCCTCATAGTAGTCATAAACTTGATCCTCAAGAGTATCTCATTAAGAGCACTACAGAGAAAACCATTTTCTAACATAAAGGGAAATAAGGAGGAAATGAAAATTTTCCAGCCTCGTCTGTGTGAGGGAATAATGAATTAATTATAAAACAGTTCCTCATTTATACAAAGGGAAAAATTGCTCCATTCTAATTATGATTCCGCAACTGTGCCAGAGAAACTGAAATATGGAAGTTGGATTTCTAACAAAATACATATGAAATATATTCATTGTCAAGTTAATATTTTAGAAAAGCAATTAAAAACTGAAGTCCTGTTTCAGTCAATCCTTTATTTTCCTAAATTTGTCAACATTCTGAAGATGTTTTTGAAACTCACCTGCCTCAAAAGGTGCATATCAAACAGCACAAAGGCAATGTAGAAGAGAGATGCAAAGCAATTTAAGAAGTTGAACTGCAAATAAAAATTTGTTATTAGTACTTAAGCAAAAGTTCAAATGCAGAATATCATTTAACTTAACCTGACTAAAAGCTTCCATGCAGATGTAAACTGTTCATTAAAACTTTCAATGATGGTCTTATTCAGATTTTCATTTGACAAGCTTCATGCTTTTCTAAAGCCTGGTGAACAAAGAGAACTAAAATTCAATTATGAAATGTGGACATTAAAAAAACATGTCACCTTCTACTTAACTTTCATCTTTTGGCAGTTTCCCCATAGGTAATGCAACAAAAGGGATGTATTGATCTTAATTTAGGATAATGATTCTTTTTTTCCCCCCAGAGAAATATTTTATTAAAATAAGTGTTGGATGACAGATCTCTCAGCATGTACAACTGTTACTCAATATATATTAGTTGAGCTTTATGTTTAACCACTTCAAAAGGTTTTATGACCAAGAGAAATACTCCCTACTTCTAAAACGAGACATAATCACAGTATTGTACATCTGAAAAATCATAATCAAGCTCTGAAGTTTATATATACTTATACTACATACTTACCACTAAAACCTTCAGAATTAAATGATTTTGATATGAAGATTCCAGCCTGTGATTTTCTAAAATACCAACAAGATTATTGGTTAGTAAACAGCATAAGCACTTACTATGTACCGGACATTGTTATACAAGGAGTAAACAGACACTTTACCGAGAAATTACTTAACTAAGAGTTTATGGGGAATAGTTCCTCAAGCACTTTATGGCAAAAAAAATTTATACTGTATCAGTATCTCACTTGACCTGTGAAGCTAATCTAATGCACAATATTAGCATACATATTTTTGGCTACAACTCCAGTCCTTTTTCTACTGCAAAGGTTTTTCCTTTTACGTCTTTCTTTCTCAGAAGAGCTACTTTGTAACAGAAAAACCATCCACCATTCTCAATACTTAATAGAATGTGTCTAGTTATTGATTCTTCTTTGGCTGAAAACAAATGCAAAACTGACTGGAATATATCATGAAAAATAATACCAGATTTTAATCAAAACCAGTAAATGCTTACAGAAATATTCCCACCCATCTCCAAGCAACTTAGATCAGATCCTAAGCTCTAAAGCAAGACTAGAGTACATCAAGTTCAACAGATGCATTACTCATTCTAAAGATAATATTTTTCAGTTCATTTCAGATAAACTGTCAGCAGCTAATGTCTGAGGAAGGCTGGTTACTAGGGAGGAGGAAAGGGAAGGGAATGGGAGATTTCCCATTTCTCTTCGCTGTTTTGTCAGACTGTACCTTTAAAGCCCAGGCTGAGCAGTAACTGAGAAGGCAGCACATAAGCACGAGCTGTGTCAACAAGGCTAAAAGGAGACACCTTCACCTCCAGACCTTGCTCAGCACACAACAGCAGAGTTCTACTCTGACAGGGGTGTGAAGTTGGACCCGACACATGGAAGATGCAGTCAAGTGACTGAGTGCAATTTTTACTTTTAGCTTTCTCTAAATGACCAGGTGTCACGATAAACGGGTACAACGGGCATGCTTAAAATTACCCCACATAGTTTCCTATGCTTTGTCAGTCTAGCTGTTTAAGTCAGATAGTAGCTGCCAGGTAGGAGGGGAGATAAGACAGCCAGATGAGCTCTTCATCCTATTGACAGCATAGCAGCATAAACACGCTGGATAGCACAAGTTGTGAGTGTAGTGAGTTACATACTGTTGCTGCTGAATATGAAACATCATCTTAAACCCAAAAAAATCTAGGTTAAAAAAATCCTTGGGTTACCTCTTAAAAACATTTTAGTTTACCTGGTCAACACAACTGGGCATTTTGCATAAAGGCTTTTTCTTGCAGTACAGTGAAAAAAAAAAAGAAAAAAAAAGAAATATCAATTGAAACCCAGATATGAATTTAAAAGTCATTTTAAATAATGAAAATATAAAGCTTAATATAAAATATATAAAGCTTATATATAAAAATATAAAGCTTAAACAGCCATATACAAATCAAGAAATTGCTTGCTTTTACTATTGCTGCTGTCAATTAGAATTTGTTGAGCAAATAATTCCTGTGTGCAAAACGAATTTCTACCTTAACACCTCTTTCTGACTTCTGCATGAATCTCCCTTTTGCTTTTTGGGTGCCCAGCTTTAGTAACCTGGATTCTGTCCTGTAAATGAAAGCCATATTGAGCTACACAAACCAGTTAACTCCCCATTAGCTTCGCCTACTACCTTTGTCTGAAAGTGACTGCACATGTCTACAGAAGTGCTAAAATTCAAAATAAAGACTAACATTTCACTATCCTTACGTTAAGTTACAAAACATAAGGCCCAATCTGTCAAGTATGTCACATGCAGAAAGGAGAAAAAAGCTATCTATTATAACGCCCCATCTCTTCTGAGTGCCCAAAGGAAATTAGTTCAATAGGGATGTGAAATATCAGTCTTTGCTATTTATCTAGGATACACAAACACTCTCATATGACATTTAGTTGGTGTTTTTAGACTTTGTTCCACTATCTCAGTGCCTCCGCCCTCTGCACAGATAAATCAGTAGACTAGGATGTACTCGTCAATCCTAGGTTATGGATGCAACTGCCAGGGCAGTCCCTCCAGTCATCCACCTCTGAGCTCCCATCCTCATGATCTCAGCTTTTGCCAGCACTACCATTGATATAGCCAAACAAAGAGCTAAATGGAAGGGGGATTTCTGCACCAAAGGCAGAGAGAAGTGGAGGAGGAAGGCAGGATCACCTCTTCTGATGGCATGCTAGACTCAAACGAGATTAAACCAAAAGTGAAACTGCAGTCTCAGAACACTCAAAATAAATATAAGAAGTTAAAATGGCCATCTCTTTTACCCCACAGTAAAAATCTACTTCAGGAAATTTCATTAGCATTCCATTCAACTAGAGCTCAAAGTAACGTATTCTACAAAGAAACAAATTCTGAACATCTGTGATTCCAACTTTAAGGAAGAAGAGTCAACAACTTTCTTACCCCATGACGTTAAGAATTCAGCAGCATACCGATAGATACGGTTCATAATTTCAATCACAACAGCATATACGATACTGGGCACAAACAGCATCAAGCTACTGAAGTTAGAGTTATTCTCCTCATGATAAGCCAGGGCCCACTCTTCCAAGTTAAAGTAAATCATCATCACATACAGTGAGTAGTAGAGGCAAAGGCACACAAATGGTAACGAGACCAGATAAATCCGGAGCTGTCTCTTAATACTTGAATACACTGGTTCTTCCCTCCCAGTGACGGGATTGATACCCAGGATGCCATGGAAGCCTGGTCTTGGTTCTTCAAACTGTCGTTTCATCATCAGCGTCCCCCAACGGTGTGTCATGGTGGCACAAATCCGCTTCCAAACTTCCAGTATCACAGTGGACCAGAGCAGATTGAATGTGGCAAACATCACGTATTTGTCATAGTCTTCCCATGCAAACACATAATAAGGAATCCCAATGACAGCCATGGGAATCAAAGCAAATGTGAAATATTCTAAGAAGCCAAAGTAGAGTGCAATGGTTTCACCGAAGTAGCAGCGTATCTCATCTGCAGAGAAAAAAATGAATCAAGACTACATTTAACTCAGATGTCAGTATAGTACCAAACTTGACTTTACATTAATCCCTTGACCCGTTTTTTTCTAAGTAACACAATGTATATTACTGCTTTTTTAATTCCTCCTTCTCCCACGTTCCAAAATCTCTGAAGGTTATCTGAATTATTTTTATGTCACATATACACACACACAGAAACATATGTACTTATATTCAGATGGTAGGGAATTCAAGTATCTCAATATTTACCATATCAAATATATGGGGGGGAGGGGAAGAAATCAAAAGCACTAGCATTCTTGCAAACAGAACCTATCACTGAATGGTTAGGATGGCACAGAAGACATTTGGCATCATAAAAACCAAACTATAACAGCAAGTGACATCTAACTTCTGAAGCTTTTCACTGGCATCTGTACACTTAGGGAACAAATTTGTTCCAGCCCACTCGGGGCCAAAAAGGACTAGCTGTGCTTTGCCAGCCCTCAAGGAACTAAAGGAATAGCTGGAAAGGTATATTGAAATCTTAAACATGTCAGATAGTATGGCCATGCTGAGACATTCCCTTCAGCAGATAACTGATACATGAAATACACACTGGTTGTACTCACCAAGGTTGTCTGCCTAGTTGTTATAAAGACTTGAAAAGTGCACTGCTAATGGATGTATTTCATGACAGATGTATTACCTCCAAGGAGGCCAAGATGTCACTTACCTTACTACTAACAAAAGAAAGCAGGAGTATTATCCAACACAATCTAGACATGGCATCACACAATAAGATCTAGAAATTCCTAGCAAACTAAGTTTAGAATGCTGAAATCTGCTTTATCTTTGCCTGCTTGGAAGAGGAGATTGCTTGTATACCACTGCTGTGTATTCATCAGCTTAACAAAACAACCACGACATCATGACCTCTGAATTGACACTGTAACTGTACTCTCCATAACAGATTAGCACATCAAAACCTCAAGTGCAATACCAGAATATTCTTAAGCTTATGGTTTACAAAACACTAGAGCAGAAGTTCACAACTGCCAATCAGGTAAGTCACTGAAAGCAAGAAGGAAAGGCACTCCAACATCCCTCTTAATACAAAATTTACTGACAAGTTCAAGTGTAGGTCAATAGCACCATTTCACACACTAAACACACAGAATGAAAGACAGCCCTAAATTAGTACACACATAACAGGGTTCCTGGGATTTACTTTGAAATTTTGTGTGTATTCAGTGACAGTCAAAAAAAAAAATTGATCGCACTTTCATAAACAAAACACAAGCACACAATTAAGACCCCTAACACAATACTCTGCAGGCAGGCATTATCAAGCCAGATCTTTAACTTCCTGTAGCTCAAAAACGATCTCAAGCAACTGCAAGGCCTAGAGATTAATAATCAGGCAAACTCACAAATCTTTATTTTCTTAATTTTAAGGAAGTTTTACAGGTTTAGAATCTAGAACTTGACTTTCCGCATTACCAGGCTAAAGATTATTTTCATTTTAAGCTTATTCAATGTGGAAAACATACTCATGTGATGCTGGCTTGCAACAACATACAGTCTTCATACAGACAATGAATTTAAAACAAACAGTTGTAAACACACTTCTGATATGCCTACGACTCAAAATAGTTTTGGGAATTCCAGACACTGAGGAGCTTTCCTGTCAAAAGGAAACAGTCTTGACTTGGTCCATTACTGCTTTACTGACCAGAAGCACTTGTGATGTACAGACTTGTTACATGGAAGCTTGCAGACAGCAAATCTGCAGACACTGAGCTACCAATTTCACAAATCTTGAACCATTCCAGGAGGTTACACAGGAAATATTAGAAGAAGAAAAAATTTGCCCATCTGGTAAAAGAACAATGCTCCAACTTCAAGACTCTAAGCTAGATGATCACAGTGCAAAAGCTGAGCCTTTGAACTGCCCCCCCACAGCTCCAACTTGGAAACTGTGACCAAAAGCCTACGTACAGAACTCCTACAGTCATGAGAAAGAAAATAAAGAGACAGCAGCCTGTACATGCAGCACTTCATAACAGCTGTGCTACAAGTCACTACAGCAAAAGATTATCCTATGATCATCTTAGAATCAAGCAGAATTTGATGCAGAGACCTCAACTGTGCACGTCAACAAATCTGGAAACGTGGATCCTTAACCAGAGCCTAAGCCACTCTGTTGATTCAAAGACCAGTAAAAGCAAGGATGGGTAAAACAAGGACTTTGGTTCACAACAAAGCAACTTGGGCAGAAAGGTAATGTTAAGAGAAGAACTGCAGTGGGTAATTGAGGATGTGAAAAGGTGAACCGTTAGTGAAACAACAGACTTCTTAGTATAATACTTACCTTCCACAGAGTAGTTTCACTTTTATAGAGGCTAAATGCTGGCACAGAAGTTAGGAAGGACCCTTGGTCTTCTCACAAAAACTGAAGAGAAAACTTCTCCAGATGAAACCCTGCCCTTTATTTGTAATGGAGTAAGTGTTCACATACCTAAAGGTTGATAGCCAACTTTCACTCGCCCATACCAGCTGTAACTGAGCTTTTTCAACTCTTCTCTGTCATGCAGTGGGAAAATCTGAACTAGAATACCACTGGTCAATAATCTTCTCACTAGAACGAAAAAGAAAAAAAAAAAAGGTACCTAGTACTCCTTCAAAGACAGTCAAGTTGAGATAAGCAACCAGGTGATATGATGTACTTAGCAAGCCTACAGCCCCTTTGAAATAAATCTAGCTTTTAAATCCTAAAAACAAACAAATTGTTTGTGTGTTAGTTAAAAATTATTCATTATAGACAGCAGTTCGACCTCTTCCTATAAGGACTGTGCTGTCCACTGGAAGAGTAATCTGTTTGCATCAATTAACAATTCCATAGGTTTGTAATATAATCAGTTGCAGCTTGAAAAGCAAACAGTGCCACAGGTCAGAACTGAAATGCCATGTGTAGCTTTGTGGGGAATGGTCTGGCTCTTGCATGTAAGCAAAGAAAGACATAACAAATCAAACTGACATAGCAAACCCAAACACTAAGCTGAAGAACCATTTTTGTATTAATTATGGAAAAGATACAAAAACCATTTTTGAATTATCAATATGAAGTATCAGTTTACACTAATTCATAAATTACAACACATCTTCATTGCAAACAAACCAAATATTCTACAATTTGTATTTAACTTTGTTATGGAAAGCAATACTACCTGTATGGATAAACAATTAACTAACTGCTTTGGAAGTTACAACCATAGAAATATTAAAAAGAAAATAAATGCAAAACAAGGAGAGGGTAGGCACTGGAAGTTGTGTGATAGTTATTTACCATTTCCACTCAGCATCTGCTTGACGTAACCAGAAAAATACCTTAGCTATACAAAAAATTACCAGTGTAAACTCATCTGACATCTACAGTCATTCACATTTCTTGAGCTACTCTTTCTTTGATTACCAACAGTAATGAATAAAGACGCTATTATTAAAAGGACATAAAAATATAAAGAGAAATTCTCCTAAGAAACTGCAGCATCTCTGCCAATGAATTAGTTCCAGCTACCATAAATATAGCACTAGCTCTCATTGCTTCTTTCTCCCATGAAAAGGAAGCTCTTGAAGCAAAGGGGAGGATAAATGAACTCTAATGACTGAAAAAAAACCTTCCTTCATATTGTGAAATTTATAGCTCTGGAACACTGTTATTCATTGCAGTAATTTTACACAAAACCAGTCCAAGTATATCATTATGTAATTTTTTTACACCAAATATTTTGGGTACTAATTATAAAAATAATGGATGAATCAATATACATGAAAATTATCCAACTGAAAAGAATACAAGGCCAGAGTCTCATCCTCACAGAAAGACTGAGGATGGAAAGCTGTCTGGGAGTCATCTGGTCCAACTTGCTGCTCAAAGTAGCTCCAGCTTTTATCAGGCTGCTCAGGGCCTTGTCTAGAGAAGATTTGAAAGTCTCCCAGGACAGTTACCGCAATCTCACTAAACCCGTTTCAATGTTTGACTACCCTCATTGTGAAAAACATGCTCTCAATGTCTATTCAGAATTTCTCTGGTTGCACTGTGCATCCATTGCCTCTTGCCCTCCTGCTGTGGAGAGATGAAAAAACAAAGTTGATTAAAAATAGTGGGACTTCAATGTCTGAAGGATTTTTCTTCACTGCAGAATATTTACTTTTTTTCCAACATGAACACTATCCTACATCAACACAGTGAATTACATGGGACAAAATATTTGGCTTACCAATTGATTTTCCTGGATACAGCTTTGCCTGAGGATATCCAGGGATCATTTTTTCATCTTTAGCTCTCAAATTTTCAAGTTCATGTTTGATGATATACTGACATTCTGCCATTGTAAGGAAATTCTGATTGTCGTCTAAATCAAAAAGAAGGTAGTATGAAACTGTGCAGCATAGGAAGACAACTCTGGCAGCAAATAGCTACCAAAACCAACCAGAATCAGGAAAAAAAAAATATCAAAGTGACAATTACTGCCAACCAACATCCATTAGCAAAAACTCCACTGTTTAAAACACACTTCTTGGGAAGATGTTTTCTCTAACTGGCATGTGTTGGCCACTACAGTTTTGACTGCCCAGGTGAATTAGAAAACAGATCACTCAAGAGACAAAAACACCCCTGAAGTGCTAATTGCTGGAGGTTGGGATAGTATACCAGTAAGTACTGCATACTCTTGCCCTGCTGAAAGGCTATTACTGAGGCATGCACTATTTGCCGGTCCCAGAATCTTCATAACCCTTTATGCCATACAGTTACTGTAGCATTTTCATAACAAAACACGGTAAGATGACAGGAAAATCTCCTTTTCAGTAACCATTTCACACCAAATATCACGGTATCTTGCTCTTTATTGCCCATGCAACACAATTATACACTATTTGAGACAATGAGTTCTTATAAAAATAGACAAATAAGGTAAAACAATAAGAAACATCTCCAAAAATTCTGAATTTTCAAGAGCTACAGCAACAAAACTATTGTCAACCCCATCAATTTATCATCAAGAAAACAATCTGATTTCCTTGAGATAATGCCCACTTGATTGTTTTTTCCCCCTCAGGAACAGGAAACTATAGGGACGGCCCTGAATACACTAAGTAAGAAGCTAAACCAGCAACAAATATCTAATAAAAAAATAAAGCATCAGGTAAGTTGGGGAACTAGAAATTCTAGTACGAAACACAGGCTGCAAGGTTTCTTTTGTAGATGACACATTTTTCACATCATGTAAGCATGGTCAATTATTTTATCCTCTGATCAGATCTGGACAAAACTAAAATGATATTAGTGTTTAAAAAAAAGACCAAAAATTATCTTTCAGATTTCCTGCTGCTACTACAGAATCCGTTAGCAATGGCAGTCAGATTAGTATTAAGGATGTAAACACATGAAAGAAATAGAAATGACACCTTTGCAACTGATAATTCTTCTCCAGGCTTTCCAATTTCAGGAAAGTATGGTCAGAAGAGAAGAGACATTGCAACAGTTACACAAAGCAGCAGTGTTAAATAAACTGTCACCAAACAAACAACAAAACTCAACTTTATTACTGTTTCAGACAGACCCAAGCAGTCTTTTATTGAAAATGTGGTGAAAGGCATCACCCAAACAGGTACAGGAAAAGTATTAACAAGATTAAGGTGGAATTCAAATATTTACCTCGAGAGGAAAATAAATTTTACCACTGTAGGGAGTTTAAATACCTTACAGGTAGCACATTTAAGAGAATGTGACTGGGCTGGCACCCCCTCAAAATAAAAAAGGGAAAGGGATGATTTCACTAATCATGCCCAAATTCCACTGCATGGCTCTGTAGTGTTAATTATTTAATTGTTTGATGTGCAAATATAATAGAAAAATAATTTTCAAATATATTTGAAAATCAAATCTATTTGGCTTCTCCAGGTAATTCTAAGATAAGCCTCAAAGAAAGCCTCAAAGCTCACAGAAATTAAACCGCTACTTTAATTCATAATGCTGATTTTTAATACTGAACTCACATTTCTCAACTATTTTTTCTTGTCTTAATTTCAACAAAAATCTTGCATACAAAAGCATAAAGTAAAACTCAAGAAAAATGTGAAAGCCATGTGAAAGGAAAAAGAATTTTAATTTCACTATATGATCTGAATTCCTATAGGTAAAAATGAGTATTTTTTTCATAGCTTGTTCTTCCCATTTTTGCTCACTGTTACCATTCCAAGGAATAAAAAGACCGTGAAAGATTTAGCAGTGTATTTGCTTATTATCTTTAGCCATAGCTTTGCAATGCCAAAGACCCCTAAAATTCCTTACCTGCAAAATCTTTGAAAGTTTTTCTGCTGCTATATGTGAAAGTTCTCATTGAGTTATCATTACATTCCTTCACCAAACCCACAGTTTCAGCTCCCAGCAACAGCCTTAAGTGGGAAGCTCCAACTAGATAAATATTTTCACCTTTTTCCGTAAGCAATGGTTTAACGAGCAGTTGTGCACCTTTAAAGTAAAGAAAGGCAAAATAAGGAAGAAAATACATTAAGTCTCAAACCTCTTATATTTTAGCATCCATCATACTGGACCTACTTATCAGGAGTGCTGAAGCTGCATTAGGGCACAATGAATTAAGGCTTCAATAGCACCTGAAGTGTGGTGTTCAGAATCTTGCAAGGTCACCCCCCCATTTAGCTTGGATCTACTCCCCTAACGCTCACATCATGTAAGCAACCAATGCTTCTGCAAATGGCCCCACTCTTTTTAAGAAGACTAGACTTTTGAAATAGAAACAACCCTGACTTATCTAACAGAGTCCAGAAAGCAAGTTTGTAGCCACAAATCCAACAGCCACAGAAATATTACTGACCACAAGATGTAAGTTACAACAGCCACAAATAATGTCTTTCTAAAAAATGTAAAAAACCACCCCAGTCAGTCTATGGAATTACAAATGAATTAGCCTAACTTGAAATCCTGGAACTGAATAATACACTAAACTGAGTAATGAAGTATTGTCTTTGTAAGAGCCTACAAGCTAGCAAAAAGAAAATTAAAATCTAACATGAATTTATTGAGATTAGATTGTTTACTGCTATCTAACTTCGTTCTACAATACGGTACCAGATCTTATGGACAGGATAGTAGATGTGATGTGCTTTCATTTTGGCAAGACTTACGATGTTGTCATGAGCAACAAGAGAAAGATGCTCTAGACAACTACTATAAAAACTGATATCAAAACTGTGTTGAAAGACAGGTTATCAGGATTTCACCGCAAAAAAAAAAAAAAAAAAAAAAAAAGGAAGGATTCTAGACTTCAACAGGCATGTGACCTTAATCTGATGTTTTCATTAATAACTGGGTTCAGTTATCATATTTTCATCACACCAGCATGAAGCTCTACTCTTATATACAATTAAACAATTTCAAAAAACACAAAATGGAGTGAGATTAGCTAATTATCACAAACTCCCTGAAAACTGGTTTTCTGTATGTCTTCATACTATGATGACAGCCAATTTGATTTCAAAGTGTTACAGAAGGTCATATTGTACTCACCTCCCTTTGCTTTTTTGTCCACAATTCTTTTAGTGAACCATTCTATGGTTTCCACTTTGGCACTTTTGGCAAGCTCAATTACTACCAGAGGCCTGAAGTCAGACTCACAGATATCCAGGAAAGACCAGCTTTGAGCCATCTTTTGAGAGCTTGCTAAGTACAAAAACAAAAAAAAAAAATATGACAGTGTTAAAAAAATATTTGGTCACTACATCATTATCAATAATCGATCACTATATCATTATCAATAATCAATCACTATATCATTATCAATACCTCTAAGATGTTTCATATAGCATCTCAGAGGTGTTAATTATAAGAAAAAATTGGTAACTAACCTACTCAAAGTAACTAAAAAAGCCCCAAAACCAGAAAAACACACAACCAAAAAAGCCTACCACAAACTGAATTTAAAGCTGACGGGAAGGTTTGGTGGGCTTAGGGATTTTTTTGCAATTAATTTCACTGAAGAAAGGATTTTAACCACTGTCTTTAAGCAGCTTTCCCCTTCCTGTTCAAAGACTGAAATTATTTAATTTCTAACTAAGTTGCTCTAAGGATGCAGTTCAGCTTTTATAACAGTTGTGTGATTCACAGAGAAATCACAATCTTCAGTATTTCATGTAAATTGTCCTACAAAATACAGCGATACTGCAAACATATGCAGTATCATAATAAACAGTATCTACTTGCTTTTGACTGGCAAAAAAATCTTTCAAGACAGATTTCAATAGGGTTTTCTGTTAGTTTCACTTGCCAGTTTCCATGAACACAATTCTGCAGCATTCAGATCTACAGCTCTGAACCAAAGTATGTGTTTTTAATAAAGTATTTAAAAACATTTTAGATGCAAATCTGCACAAGCAGGATGAACCAAAGGAAAGCATCATCAGGGATAAGGCACTGTGATTGGCAATAATCGACTATGCTGCCTTGATGAGTCACTCCATTGATTCACTTTCCATAATTCGTTTTAATTTTTTTAGGATAATGCCTGCCACATTGTGCATAGTGCAATTTCCAAATTATTTTAAAAATGAAATACACCAGATAATTATTAGATATTTCTACTTAATGCAGCTTCCCAGAACAGTTACCTTCTGCAAAGAGCTTTTGTATAAACAGCATGCTACTCATTAAGTTTTCATTTAGCCAGGTTGGATGGGGCTTTGAGCAACCCAGCCTAATGGAAGGTATCCCTGCCCGTGGCAGGGACTTGGAACTGGATGAGCTTTAAAGTCCCTTCCAACCCAAACCAGTCTGGGATTCTATAATTTCTTCAGAATCACTATGCCTGGAGTGGTGACTAAGAAAGCTTTGTTAACTTCAGGTTTATTACAGCTGAACCCTACGGCAGGGCTGAAGTTCCCTTCCAACATGCGTTTGTGATTTCCTATACCTAAGTTCAATGCCTGCCACTGACCCCAAGTGGCCTATGTTCATTCCTATGCTCAGCATAACTTGTGACAGACCCGGAACCGTGGGGAACACAAAAACACTTCTAACCCCACAGTCCCCTTTCCCAGCCA
>NW_009923087.1:12244-68968 GCF_000696875.1 Nestor notabilis | reverse complement strand
TCCTTTCCAATCCTAACTATTCTATGATATGCTGAGCTGGAATGGTCATTTTCTTGTCTTGTGAAACTCTATTTCAAGGGGGGGTGCCTTTCAATTTATTTTGCTTATGGATAATGGCATCAAAACCCCTTCATTTCTAGACTCTTTGTAGAGCAAGACTTTTCAACAGCCGATGAACTGGCTTTTGAATTTTTGAGGGTGAAGTTATCTTTGCCTTGATATTTACTCGTAACTAATGTAAATTGTAGAAAATCAAACAAAACGAAACCAACAAAAAACCAAACCTGTGTTTATTGCCTTCCAGCTGTGCTTCTGTCTATTAAGAGCATGATGCTCATCTGTGTGGTAGGCAACAAAGAACTTCCCTTTTGTTTCCCTAGTAGGCAGGCTGCTTTGTTAGGTGATGAACCTATTTGCTCTTAGTGTGGATAAGAAAGACCTGGCTGAAGCTATGTCCAGGGAAACTCTGTGGAAGACTTGCTGCTTAAGGGGTTAATGATGTGGAATTTCACACATAATGCAAAATGATTATGCTGTATGCATTCTCTGCAAATTTTCTCACTAGTCACAAAAGACTTTTGTTTGGTGTGCTAGAATGGTACGTAGACTAAACATAGCCTGTTCTTTTAATTGGATGGAAATTAACTCTGCTAATTGGAGAAAACTGAATAAAGCAGTTGGTGCTACATGCCAAATGACAAATCTTTTACAAGAAGTACACCTTGTCCTTTATATGCATCAACAGAGTTCTCTTATAAATGTGTAATACAAAACAAAGCTGACTTAGAATCAATTCTGTCATTTTAGAGGCAAGTTTCAGATGGCATCCTTACCTGAGCTGTGGTAGTGCTTATTTTGCAAGCTAAGGCAGGTGTAGAAAATTGCCTTTGCCTGTGAGAAGGATGCGACTGAGTGCTTGATGAAAATGATGGTGTTTCTTCAGCATTCCTCCAGCAGAACAGCCTCTAAAGAAGAGAGCAACACATTCTCTCTGCCCCCAGTCTGTGTGGCGAAGGGAAGAGTTGGATGCCCTTTTAATAATGACTACTTGGTATGGGGTATCACAGATTTTTAAGATGAAGGCCCTAGCTTTTCCCGTGTTGCCAAGAAAGAGCAGCATGCATTCACTAGCAAATTACTATTAGGGACGATTAATTCTATTGATGAAGGAGGCTCAGAAGGATGAAAACACCGTCCTTCCCTCAGCATAGCTTTAGTCCTTTCAAACTGATGATGGTGATTCTTAGGTAAACTTCTCAGTATCCTGGTAAAATCTTCTAATCCTTTTATCTTTCCTCTGTAGCATGAAAAGCAGATTCATGGTGCCAGAGTACATTTTGCAATGCTGCCTTCTAAATAAAACACTTTGGAAAAGACAGGTTGTGCCTAGCCAGGCTGAGACCCTGCAGGGTGATTTGAAATTCAGAAATCTCTTACACTGTTCCTCAGGTACCAGAACTAAAGGATGCTGGTGAGGTACAAATTGTGTAAAATTAATTGCAAAATGTGTGATCTACTAGCCTGATAATTTGAGAAGAGTTTATGAAGATACTTCTTTTGGTTTGGCATTGTAAATTATCCTTGGCTTCCGTGGTCTGCAGCTGAATGCTTGGTGCATCTCTGTCAAGAAGCACTGTTTTATCAGCCACCTTCATGAATTTGGGAGAGCTAATGTTAAATTAATGTGAGTGGTGTAAATATTGAAATATTAAAATTGAAAACCACATTTCAAGATGGGATAGGACTAAAGACACTTGAATGGATATAGATTACTGTCTTTAAGGTGGTTGAATGAGTTATCTCTTCAGGGTGAACTAAATGAGATTTCATGAATGTAGGTAGTAAAAATGTAGATATTTATCATTACATGGTTGGGTTTTGTCTGATACAAGCAATGGACATTTTTTGAAGGGTAAGTAAAAAGGAAAAGTGCATAGGCTAGTTTGTTGGTCCAGATCAGTTTATTAAAAATCCAACTTTGTCATATGAAAAACATGGAGCTCTAATGCATTTGACTGTTAAACAGATATACTTTCATTCTCATTTGTATTGCATGGAGTAATTCCTGTTATATTACCATTGTTTCCCCAGGACAAATAGTCATTTGAGTAATTCAAATACACATGGTAAACACTTCATGTGCCCCAAAGTTAATTATAATTGCTTTAGTAAATTACAAGTTATGACCTTGAATAAAGTAGCCACCAGAACCTTTTTTAGAGTTCATTGGTCATTGAAGGACTTGAAAAATAAGAATTGCATGAGATAAAAGAAGAACAACTCAACTTTGCTTTGTGGCAGTCCCCCATTCATGCTGAAGACTCTGTCCTTTTGTAAGATGTGGGAGCCCGTAGATGGGTCACATCTTTTGGCCTACGCACCCTGGGCTGTATATTGTGTGATGTGGATGCTGTTTCTTTCCTCTTGCTTCTCTTTCTGTCAAGCTTAAAGCAGTCTTTCCCAGGCTCTCAAGGCTGCTTTTCTGCACTGACTAACAGCTATCAGCCACTAACAACTATCTCTGAGTTGCACACAGTCCTGGGGTCTCTGTTGTCAGCCTGTGCCCATGTTTTGGGGTCTTTGCTGTTATCCCATGCTTATACTCCATATTATATTGAGCTACACTGAACACCAAGCACCAGCTGATGCAGCAAGTTCTCCTTATCTGCTGGTAAAGAGAGGCCAGGACCCAGGCAATATTGATTTTTATTGTGCCACTGGGCAGTTTAAGGGTGTGCTAATCATCTGGACATATTTTAAATGCCATTTGTGTGTGTGTTTGTTTGCCTGCTAAATTTTCGTAGTATAGTGTGATTTGATGGTTTGGGTTGTGTGGGGTTTTGGTGGGTTTTTTTGGGGGGAGGTGTTGGTGTGTGTGTGTGTGTGGGGGGGGGTTGTTTATTGGGTTTTTTTGGGGGGGTTGTGTGTTCTGTGTTTTGTTTGTTTTGTTTTTTTTCTTCTTAACCTGTCAAGTCCTGTGTCATGCAAGTGGACTGCCATAGATCATGGAACCACAGAACAGTTGGTGTTGGAAGGGACCTTAAAGATCATCTAGTTCCAGCCCCCCTGCCATGGGCAGGAACACCTTCCACTAGACCAGGTTGCTCCAAGCCCCATCCAACCTGGCCTTGAACACTGCCAGGGGTGGGGCAGCCACAGCTTCTCTGGGCACCCTGTGCCAGGGCCTCACCACCCTCACAGTAAAGAATTTCTTCCTAATACCTAATATAAATCTATCCTCTTTCAGTTTGAAGCCATGATCCTTTTATCTTCACTGACATTGCTACGCCTGTCTTCTTCTGGTTTGCTATTACCACCCATATACCACCCATCTTCTAATTTTTTATCATCTTGCTTTTGCAATTATAGTCACATTTCCTCTCAATTTTATTCGGTTTTCCACACTAAAAATGGAAAAATAAGTATTTCCACTCAGGAGAGGAAGCTAATGTCTCGTTAAATATCCCTTGAGCTTCCCATTTGATTTCTCATTCACTTTCAGTTTGCTGTGTGGTATTTGATCCCAAGGTAATAACAACGTGCTTAACAGAAGTTAGGTTAGTGAGAACTAAGCCATTCAGTTCTCAACAGGAATCAATAGAGGACTAACTCTGACATAACCGGTTCAGCTATTTACAGACCATTCCTGTAGGAGAATTAAAGAAGGCGCTACTATCTGCAGCTAGTAACTCCCACACAGGGCAAGAAGGTTGAGATTTGCTGCTGCTTTCAGATGCCCTAACATAAACAAACCCTTTTTTTCCTTCCCCTTGTAGTAATAGGAGTGACCAGATGGAAAAAAAATCAAACAAAGGTTTTCCTGATTATATCCATTTTATTATAAACAGCTGGTTTTCTCCCAGCCATTCCTAGATCTTACACAACTTATTGATGGCCTTCCACACAAAACTTACTTCTTAATCTAACATTTCTATATCTATCTACATGAAAGGCTTTTAAATCTTCATATTGTTGATTTGCATTCATTCAACAGCTAAGTACAACCAACAATTTAACAGATGAGATGATGTCTCCAGCTAACACATTTTACAGGTTTTATCAGTTTGCAAATTCACAGAGCAGCCTCCCAGGGACCAACACTTGCATGTCTCACAATCAAAACAAACAAAATTTGCAGTCCTCAGAAGATATTTAGTAAACAAAACAAGGTGTGTGCTGACTGCAGCATTAGCATAAACAAATAACACTAAAATAATTTTTCCCATATTTTACAAGTCAGAACTATTTCCAAATTCTCAGCAATACAGCACAGACCGAATCTCTGCTTAAAGTCAACCTTAATGGTTGGAGACCAGTGCCTGAAAAAGGACTCTGAAACAGTACCTTATCAAATTAAAGAAAAAAGAACAATTTGACATAGTCACAGAACAAGATACTAATGAGGCTGTTTGTAATTAGCTTGAAAAAAGAACCATCAGCAATAAACCTGCCAGCTCTTAGGCTGACTGCAACCCCAGAGAGTAGGAGGGAGCTGAGAAATATTGGCAGAGCCTCCCAGTGTGAAGGTTGAGGGTGTGTGAAAGAAGAGGAAGTGGAAAGCAAAAGAGCCATGGTTCCCTATCCCCTTCCAAGAATTTTGTCTGCGAAGTATCTATACACATTAGTGAAACTATGAGGTTACACTGCTAACAAACTCTTTGTGGCTTGTGTCCGTGTCTGCAGCGTGTGTGTGACTAAACAGGTCCTGATGCACAATGGCAGGCAGCTGACTTGAATCAAACTTCAGTCTCATCAGTATCAGTGGATGCCACATAAATAATGCTGTGGTAAATAATAGTATTACAAACTTCCAATGCTATTTTTATATTCATCTTTAAAAATCAAGTAGTAAGTAAAAATAAATCTGAAGAACTTAATTGGTTTTGAACATTGAGCATAACGTGAACTGGAGACTTTCAAAGGAAGCTGTGAAATAAAAACAAATCAAAATTTTATAAATGTGTTTGGAAAGATTTCATCTGCTTTTCTTTTTAGCATTTTGTATGTCACTGGTTGTGGTTTAGCTAGGAATTTTTTAATATTCATTTGATTGAATGAACAGATGTCAAAGCTTCATCTCAAAATTCTGTTTAAGAGTTTAATTTATTTTTGAAAAGGAGCTAATAGGTTTTAAATATCTAACTCTTTTTCAGGAAAAAGCCCAGAAACAAAACCCAGCCAAAGGTCAGGCTTGTTAAAATATATCTATGAAACTCAGATTAAAACAGAGCTTCCTGCGATTAAAACAATTTCTGCATTTCCCACTGGGTTCAAAAATCAGTCTTTTTGCTGTTGGGACAAAGGGCAAGAATGAACTTTCGTCTAAGACTTAAACTTTAGAAACACCCAGCTGTGCAACTTCTGAACTACATAGAGCCACACCAAGTAAATGTGCGCTTTGCAGAGGTTATCCCCCCTCCCATACTAGTTACTCATATGTCTGAGGCATGAGATAAAAGCAGTATCTGATCCAAAAGTCAGGAAATCGGGAATTCCCAACCCAGAAGCCTGCACCAGCATCCCAGCAGCTCCCCCAGTCACCACCACTGCACCAGCCCAGCACCACCCTGAATCCTGTCTGGAGACCTCCCATGGCCCCTGTCACACCATCTCCTGCCATCAGCTCCTGCTCATTGTCCCTTTCCCAGCACCACCTCCAGATGCTGAAAAAAACTCACAGCCACTCCCGGACTGACTGTGAGGATCGTCAATGAATCCTGGAGAAATCTGGAACTTGGCAGGCGGAAAAGGACAAACATTGCTGCCAAAACAAGTTCTCATGGAGTTATAACGCCTAAGACACAGGTATCCAGGTCCAATTTGCAGCTCAGCTATGAGCTGCGTGACTTAGACAAAAATCTCAGCATACAATTACATTATACAAACCCAGCCACTTGGCCACAATTTTCAATCTCTCTTTGCATAGGGACTTTTTTTTTTTTTAGTGTTATCTTAGAGATTAGCTCAGTTAATCAGTTATTGTACTGAGGTTAATCAGTACATTCCTTTACAAAACAATGCACCTCTCACCAGCTTTTAAAATCTAATTATTTTCCTGGATCAGTCTCTCACATAATACAGTTACTTTGAACAAATCAGGCCCCCTAATTTGCAGGTGTAAGCACTTGCATATTAGAGATGGAGGCACTCTCTACTATAAAAAGACTGTTGACAACTGTCAGATATTGGACACAGAAAGGAATGCAAGAATCTTGGCCTAATAGTTCTGTAAAAAAGATGGTAAACCTACTCAAATGCATTCTTTGTTAAAAATAAATAACTTCTGAAAATTAAGCGTTTATCTGTAGGTTCCCTACAACTACAGAAACAAACAGTAAGCTTTCTTTACAGGTAGGAGCTAAAATTTCTTTCCCCTATAAAGAATGCAATGATAATTTTGTTGTAAGAAAATAATAGAATTCAAAACAAACTACTGTCAGTTCCTGAGGCTCCCACTAATCATGCAGCTAAAAAAAAAAAGGCATGTAAACAGCACAAAATATATTTTGTGTATCAGTTTGCATTTTGAACTACATGATCTTTAAGGTTCCTTCCAACCCTAACGGTTCTGTGATTCTATGAGCTAGTATTAAGAATAGACTGAAGTAAACTTTGCATTTTCGCTTTTTTTTCCTCCCTACAGTATTGTGAAAGCTCATCTAACTGCATCAGCTTGGATTTCTGTTGTTCCTACTCATGATCCACATGTGGCTTATTTCATAAGAACAAACTACAAGAGTTTCAGATGCTGTGTGACCATGTGGGTCACTGGCTTTCCCTGGACAAGTCTTTGAAAAGACCTAGCCTTTCACCTTAGTAAGCACCTCTGCTCAGCCTGCAAGTGTTATCTTGCAAACTGTTACAGAAGCAGCATGGCAGATTTGGGCATTTAGATTGTAGTGGCCTGCTTCTACTCAACAAGGTCTGCAAAAGACATCATTGCCTGTTGGTGATGTAGCAAGAGATAGCATGTTTGTTATTTACTTTGCCTCTTCAATACCATTTTTAATTTTGGCTTTAGACAGGGCCGTTCCACCTTCTCTTGCTATCTGAAGCCAAAAAGAATGCCACTAAAATGTGAAAATACAAGGTCATTTATTCGGAAGCTTGTCCTTACAGAGGCATGATTCAGTTGCTCTAACAAGTGGCCAAAATCAGTCCTATCGTGCAGAGCTGAGCCAGAGAGGAGCGGGGAGAAAATGGCACAACTGAATCATGGAGAGGATGTGGTTTTGTGGAGCAGCTCAAGAGGCAGTTCAGACCTAGGTGGAGGGGTACTACCTGGCTTCAGTTGTTCATTTGCATTTGCTGTCGGGTTTAAATTGTAAACCCTGCAGAGTTTTAAAGAAATGTATCTGGTTTTAACCCAGTAACCAGAGACCACAAAGTAACTTAAATTTTATTAGTCTTGGAGAAAATTCTAGTGCTTGCTGGCTTGTGGTTTGGATGCAAAATATATAAAAATAGTATTATTTTTTCTAATGTTGAATCTGTTTTTTTTTTCATATTAATAGACATCCAATTTTGCTCCATTATATAATGATTCTTTAGGCAGTAAGAAGATACAGTAAACTCTTCAGGCAAGGCTTATTTAACTTGATCATTTTGTATTAATGCAAATACCTTTGCCTTACACTGTGTCAGCTCATCAAAATACAAATGAAATAACTAGAATGAGTGTTGGGAGGCCTCTTTTTGTGTTCCTAGGGTTTGGACGAACGTGGGTTTTGTAATTTTTGAAGACAGCAGCTGTGCTTTTCTGTAGGAGTTAATCTGCATCAAAAGGGCTTACATGTAGTTCCTTAAGGGATAAAGTACTTTCTGTCTGCAACTTCACTTTTATCCTCATGTAAAACGCAAGTCAAACTTTGAGAAAGCAGAGAAAATTCATACACAGACTTTATCTGAAAGTGATATGCACAAAACTTACGGGATGCAATGCTATGAATCAAGGCCCTTCTCTTCCTCCTGCCCCCTTGCCTCTACCATGCACCATGTGTTGAGGCAGCAGGAAGATTAACTTTCTCCCTTTTAACATCCTTTTATTAAATTCCTTTGTTCCCACATAAGTCTTTGTCCCACTAAACATTTGTACCTCCTGGTGGTGTGCAATTGGGGAAAAATACCTTTTTATTGTTGAGGGGTAAAAATCACTGATGTTTTGAAAGGTAGAGAGTGATAAGTATAAGAACGAATCACCTCAGGCTAACCGGGAGAAAATTTCTGGCAGTTTTAAAGTATGGAGTTAGAGTACAGAGTATGCAAAACACTATGAAAGCACTGGACTTAAATCATTTGGCCAACCTTTGCAGCGTATGGTAAAAACAGATGGTTAGAGAGTGTGCTGGTATTCCTGTTTTGGCTAAGACGAGTCAGCTCATGCTTGGATACCTGGTGCCTCTTGTCATGTATAAAACCAGCAATGGTAGGATTGATACCAGAAGAAAAACTATCTTTAAGACAGATTAAGTGGCATAGCTAAATCAGGTGGTGGTTGCAAATGTATCAGCAGATTAGTCTTGGCAAAATAACATTGTTTTTCCAGCAGCCTCTCCAGCTCCTTATAAACCTTTTCATACACTGCAGAGCAGTCTGCCCCTACTCAAGGGGTGAAAAATTAGGAAGCATATTCAGAAACTGGATTGACTGTTGGGATGAAACTGTCCAAATTTCAGTGAGGTGTCAGCTGGTGCCTTTGTAGCAAATAAACCTGTATCAGTTGCCTTTTGTGTGGTTTTCTTTTTTCCTTTCTCATGGGAAGTCTCAAACTCTTGCTCTTAATTCCAGACAGCAGGTTTTTACCAGACAGCTGTTCCTGGTAGCTTGCCATAGGTGACTGCTTCTTCCAGCCTAAACCGGCAATATTTAGCATGTGAGGTTTAGATTTTGCACCTATTAGAGTCAGCTGATTGCAAAAGACACTTAGTTTTAGCCAGGGAGAAAGCAGCTTTGGGTTCTTCCTGAGCTTTCCCTTTTAAAACATCACAGAGATTATCATCTTAGGCTTTGATATGGCTTTGGTGCACTTGCAGACAGTCAAGATTGGAAAACTGTATGAGCACATGAACTCAGCAACAAAGCTCTTGATGCATGCAGGTAGCTTTTCACATTAAAAACCATGGGGAGAGAAATACAATTTTCCATAAGTTAATGCCTTCTCAAAAGAATGTTGTGTGGTTTTATCCAAAAAAGTTGGCTGATACACAGAATATCTGTATTATTTGAGTAAGTTGTAATGTTACGGGTTGGTTTGGGTTTTTTTTTGTGGTGTGCAGGGGGAGGTGGTGAGGTTTTGTTTTGTTTTGTTTTTCTCTCCATGTTGTCTTTAATTTTGTTTGTAGATTAGGTAGGTATTCCTGTTTGGGCAGTTCTAGCTCATTTTCCTATTTGTAAGACAGTAGTGCTCTTCCACAGTTGCAAGTGCAACATTACTGATGAGTGCCACATAACATTGTCAGTACTATGTGCTTTTTAATAGGAATGGATAAATTGATTATACTTATTTGCCTTTAATCTACTAATCGAATAATACATGAAATTTAAAATCAACTTATTTAGGAAAGTAACTTACTTTCCCTTTTTATATAGTCGTATGATTAATGACTAGTTTCAAGGTCTCTGGAATGTTTTTGTTTATTTCAGATTTGAAGAAGGTTGCTCAGTGTCCATGAATGTCAGGAGGTACATGGAAAACCAGTGTGTTGATGAAGAACTTCAATCAATCGTGCTTTTTCCTCTCATTTTGACAGCTGAAAGTTGTGAATTAATCAACTAATTCTGAAAAGTGCTTTGCCATCCAATGCTGATAATTTTTTAATACACTTTTCAATGTTGAGTCATGCCAGTGCTTCATGTTTAATGTAGCGTTCGTGTTGCCCTGTTGGCATGAGTGAGATACTTTGAATTGGTAGTGTGAGGGAAGCATGAAAATGTTCATGGGACAGGCCTGGTTCTGCTGAGGAAGCAGCCAACTCAAAAGATTTCTTGGAATTGTAGAAATGTAGCAAATGTTTTGAAACTTGCAGTCATATTGTTTAGGTTGGAAATGTTAAGCATGTTTTTAATAGGCTCCTTTTCCACTATTAAAGCGTTACGGTGAAATAATTACATTCCTTTCAGTCCATTTTAGACCTTGCATGGTTTCCACTAACAGTAAAAACAAAGTAACAGCAATTAAAATAGTTGTTGGGTTTTCTTCTCCCTTCAGGAATTTATTTACCACAAGGCTAAATTGACAAATTCTGTTGAAGGCAAATTTCTTTTATTCCTCTGTATGTATTTGAACCAGATGCTTAATCTAATTGTTCCCAGTATTTGTTTCAACCAGTGATAAACAGAGAAGAGAGTAAGTGCTAGTGCAGCTCATCAATTTGGTAAATGAGAGGTTGCTTGTTCTGGGCCTTGATCCTTGCTCAGGACCACGATGGCTTCAGAGTTGGTGCTTCTGGAGCTGTCCCTGCTGGCCTGCTGCATAATGGATGAGCCTGAACTGATGGAGGCAGCAGGTGCTCTAGCAGTAGAAAAGAGCAGTGTTTGTTATTGTTGTAAGCATCATCAATCCTCCTCCCTTTCTTATTCTGTTTTCAGTGTCCCCCAAACAAAGGCTCCCTGTATCTGCAGCAGCAGGGGAGAAAATAGCAACAACTTGCCCTGTGTAACATTGCATTTTCTTTTGCAGGGGTAACTTTGTAAATAGGTCATGATTTGATGCTCTCGATCTCTAAGTGGCATGTTTGTCATTGCAGGGGACAACAATACTGATTTATGAATTCCATTTAGCAGAAAACTCTATCAGTACCTATGTGTATCTGCCCTATTCCAGCTAAATCAAATGAATGAAAACTGGCTTTCAATTCTAGTACTTGTTATACACTGCAAGATCCCTAGCTCCTATGGGAGCAATCTGCTGAAAGATAGGTCTTAATTCTTCAGTTATGGAAAAATGTGATTTTGGGAGGTTGGGAGAAGGAGGGGAGAGAATTAAATAGTTCAGAAGGTGGAAAAAAGAATAGGAGCTTCTTAGTTTTGTTTAAGCTGGTTGGTGCTCTTGGGAATACCTTTTCAAAAGTATGCTGCGATTTGAAATCTTACAGAAGTATTTTTTTTTTCTATTTAAAGACAGTTAAATCTACCAACATATCATGTCCACTTACTCTAAAACGTCAGTTGATTGTAGCTATTCTTCAGCGTTTCTCTTGCTTGGAGCATTAATGGCAGTCACTATTCTGCAGGGCTATTGCCTCTCATTCAGGATTTGGGATACAGGAGGCATGGAGCAGAGTAGGGGAGAGCAGAAAAGGCCTTGACTCTGTGTAAGCACTGCTCAGCAATAAAGAAAATATCCCTATATTATCAACACTGTTTCCAGCACAAATCCAAAACATAGCCCCATGCTAGGTACTATAAAGAAAATTAACTCTACCCCAGCCAAAACCAACACAACGTGTTATCCTCTTCAGTTCTCATACAAGATATGAGGGGAGAAGAAAGGGGTTTTTCCATTACCTGTAAGATTGGTAAAGTGAGTCAGTGTCATTGAGAAACAGTAATTGTCATGGATTGCAGGGGTATTACCATTTCTGTTGGTATCTGGAGGTCTGGCTGCTCGTTCTGGTTCTTGCTCCTTGGTCAGGTTTATCATGGCTTCAGAGCTGGTGCTTCTGGAGCCATTGCTGTTGGCGTGCAGCATAATGCTGTAGGTACCCTCTCTCCTGGATGGGATCCTTGTATGTATGTTGTAGGTTGTCTTCATTCCTTGTCTTTGGTCCTGGTTCCTGGATGAACTTTGGACCCACATTGTAGCCTTGTTTCCGGTCCTGGCTCCTGGATGAACTTTGGACCCACATTGTAGCCTTGTTTCCAGTCCTGTCTCTGTCCCCCATCTCCTTTTGCTCCTGACTGCATTCCTTGAACAGACCCAGTTCATCACTTTGTGATGTCTGATGCAGTGGATGGACCTTGTTACCAGTACCTGGCTTTAACTGTCAGTTCATGCCCTGTGTGACTCTGTCCCATCATGGAGGACACAGTCTGTGCTGGGACCACCCTTATCTCCTGGCTCACCTGCCCTTAGGGAGCAGATGGCCGTTGCTGCTTCCTGACAGTGCTATGAATATGGCTCCACCCTTGCTTGGTGGCCAAATTGTGTTTAAAAACTGGCTTAGCTGGAAAAGCATTCAGAGTGTGAATACTTTTCCTTAAGTCTGTCTCTATAGAAGCAGGAAAAAAACAGATCTACATCCAAAGAATTATAAATGAAGGCTTCAAAAGTGTATGACTGAATTAAAGATAGCATTCTTTCGGCAGGCAAGTGGATAATTTTTCTTCATTCTGTGATTTTAAAACTGCGCATTTTTTCCTTTTTAGAAGCCATTGTGCTATTGTTTTTTTGCAAGTGACTGCAAAGCTGTGGCATGCAGCTCTGTTCCTGCTGGAGAACATGCCAAGTGACAGTTCTGAGTTCAGAGGGAACATCCAAGGAGCTCTGATATTACTGTCAGAAGCACTGATTTTTTTCATCTTTCCCTTTATTTCAAAGGAGCAAAGTTTTTTAAAGTTACATTGACAATAGATAGAATCATGCTATTCACCAGTGTCTATATGAAGTGACTTATTCCGCATAGACAGTTTCCTGCTTTGCTTGCTCTGGGCTTCTAGGCTTGCTGTCTGGAGAACCAGGTCTTAAAATGTCTTGCTGAGCTATACTTTTATATATCTATATGTATTTAAATTGCACAGACTGCAGATGGGACACTTTACATATGGACTTGTGATATGACTTGATGACACTAAATTTAAAAGCTTCAAGGTACACTGATTCCTAGTGATGCTCATCATTGGCATTTCAGAGACTCCGCTGCGACCTAAAGACATCGTCATCTTTAAATGGCTGGTTAAATTCGGTAATGGTTTACTCAAGTGAACACCTAATTTCTTCAAAAAGGGGGCCTGGTGTCTCCCAGCAGACATTTTTCATTGCAAAAGCTCAGTAATAGTGCTGAGCTTTGGTAGTTTCTGTGTTGACAGTGGTTAATGACAAGCTGAAGAGCTTCTAGTGTTGAGCCTCTCTAACTTGGAGCTTCCTGTGTGTTGTATTCCTGTCTCTGTCCAGCTTCAAATGTGTGCATTTTTAAAGTTGTCTGCCAAGATGCATGTTCCTGGCAAAAAGCAACTCACTGGTGTCAAAAATTTGCTTGTCCAAGAAGTAGCAGCAAAGTGGTCTTGTAAAATGTAAATGCAGTGATAATGTAAAAATAGGTTAGAGCAGTGTAAAGTGGGGATTAACAAATCTAGCTGTCCTACAGAGCTGTTGATCTCTTCATTGCTTTGAGTGTGAGACAAGACTTCGGGCTCAGTGAGGAGCCTGCTGCCTGTGTTTTGCTCAGCCTCTGTGGCTGTAATTAGTTGACAGAGCTTTAAACGCTTTTGATTCAGGACTGTCTAAACTGTCTAAAGCTGGAGGAGAGAAAATAAAGAGTTTTATCAGCAGATACTTCAATTTCAACATGTAGATGATTCAATGTAGCATTTATTTTGCAGGAGCAGTTTTTTAAGACCGTGGGATACTGCAACTAGAAAAAGGAGTTAAAGGATAAACTAGTATCTATTATAATTCTTTGCACTTTTAGAGATGGCCAGAAGCCCTCTTTCCTGTTTTGCTGGATAGTTGCTAATGTTATCAACCTACGCTAAGGCAAAGGAAAAAATTTCTCCTGGCCTTTGCTGAAAAATCTTTGGCTTGGTGATAAAATGTGACATGTGTTGGTCTGACAGCTACTGAGTTCAGTAGCCAGAGGTTGAGTTATCTTACTCCATCAGCACTGATTCCAGTTTCAAGAAGGATCACGTTAGGGACACAATAAGGGCTAAATCAGTAGTTACTGGGTTTGAGAGCAGTTCTCTGTATGCACTTCTTTTTCTGCATGCAACTAAAGAGGGTCAATAGAAGGCAGTGCAGGTGCCTGTCTGTCTATGGCAAATCCTGGGGAATCATACTAAAGAGGTTGGAAAATTCATAACTTTAATCAGCCTTTCATTTTTCAGTGAGCAGACTGCTTGTTTAGCCTGGTTGGGTAAGAAAATAAGATCTTGGGAAAGGGCATTCATGATAACCAGTAATTATTAGTCATGTGCTTTTTTTCCCTTCAAAGGACCAGGAACTGCCATTAAGCACTGGTTCACCCTGAACTGGGGTAGGTTGAGCAGCAGTAAAAGGGGTAGCTGAAGAGGGAGCTTTCTCCAGACGGTGTAGAGTGAAGTCAGGCTCTCCAGACAGCCAGGACCAGACTAAAATTGATAGAGGAGGTGCATCCTTCACTGTCTTCTGGTGTGTTGTATGTGTTGGCTCCACATTGTACGTGCTAATCCTGATCTCTGCTCCTCTGACTGTCTGCATGGGGTCTTGTTTTTACAGAAATGAGTACAGAGCTGAAGAACATACCATTAGGAGAAGATATAACTTTCATCAAATACAAGTTATTTTGTTAAAATAGTGCTTTGTTTCTCCTTCTCCCAGTCAAGAAGGAGGATGGACACTTTACTGATACATGTATGGCAGGAGCCTATGCCCTGTCCTCCTCTCTTCTTTAATTCATATGAAAACTAACAAAGGCATGGTGGGTCCCAAAGTACAGGAAATAAGTTTTTCTCATAGAGACCTTATTTTTTTGTTTTTTGGGGTTTTTTTTTGGGGGGGAGTGTGTTTTGTTCTGTTTGAGTGGGGAGTTGTTTGTTTGCTTTAGCAATAACAAGAACCCTAAATTGGACCACTGATTACAACCAGATATCTTAGGGTGTTCTGTCATCTGATATCTAATTTTGATAATACCGCTTGAAGTACAGATAAGAATCTAGTTACTCATAAAACAATGATGCTATACCGATTTACTAAATGTCAAATACAAATTGGATGTATCAGATGACCTGCTGCTAGGTGAAGCTTTCAGGGCTTGCACTGCAGCCAAGAGAAGTCTGACAGGAATTGCTTTTAAGTTCTCTCTTGGTGCTCTTTGCTCTCTTTCTCCACAAAATGTTCAACCTTGAATAAAACATTTTCTGCCCCACCCCACCCCAAAGGGAAGGCTGCAACCTTTGGCAAAGCACCTGGGAATGTATACAAACACCATTAGGGAGGGGAGATGAAAAAGGAGGCTGATTTTACTCTATCATGAAACTTTAACACTCCTTAGCAGCTTGCCAGCCAAGCGGGATTACACTACCAGATGTCCTGGCAGAAATGTGTGTGGCTCCACAAGTTCATAAATCCAAACAATGTATGGCAACTCTACGTGTATAATACTACTGTTAGCAATACAGAGTTTCCATGTGGAAAGCTCTGGTGATGGGGAGGATTAGTAAGGACAAAACCTTTCCAGACTTGACTTTAAAGCCTTAGGTAGGTAATAGCTGCTGATGGCAGTGGTATGTTAATGGGAAAAGGAGGAATATAGTGATGCCTGTGCTTTATCAGCAGCGGTAAGCCTTGTTTGGTTGCAGTTGTCTTCTCCCATCATCTCTTGGCCTTTCAGCAGGCAGAATTGTAGTCCAACTGCTCAGAGGCTGATCTCTCTGTTGGCATATAAAAAAATTTGAGGAGGTGGTGTCAAAGACCTACTAAACTCAGGGCCTAAGTCAGCAGAGTAGTCTTGCTCTGTAGTAGTTCAGAGTTGGCTTATGGTTTGTCTTAAGTGGCACTCTGTTGTCTTTGTCTTCATAAATTCTTGTTTAATAGGAAGAATAGGCATGATGGTGGCCTGGAGTGGAAAATTGTCTGGTGGTACATTTGTTTTACTCTTGTTCTTGTATTTATTTTGTTATGTTTGTTAAATGGAGTACTAACTGAATCTGTTCTTTTAGCCTACATGTTAAACGTAAGTGCATGTGTCCATTCAGAGAATCCTGTCCTCACTAAACTGTGCAAAGGATCAAAAAAAAAAATTAACTGTTGAGGGTTTTTAGTTGTTTGTGGAAAAGGCACTGCCTAGCATTCTCTAGTAAAGAAATCATTCCTTTAGTGAGGACTTAGAATTGGACCCACCAAAGGGGTCGGGAGTATGTCTGTCAGTGAATATGGTTTCACATGCTATATGTTGACACAGAACTGTCAGCTAACTCAACTGACAGTGTTGCAGAAGGGATTTTAAAGCAAATGGAAGAGAATATGCTGTCCACTGTTTCATTCTGGTGCTGCTAAAAAAAACCAAAAAAAATGGCGTTCCTATGAAGCGTAAAAAAGAGCAGGTTAACTCCTTGCCTCTTTAAAGAACAGTATGAGGGTGAATAGCCAGAGGAAAAGAACAGAGAGGACTTCAGCACAGCTAGTAAACTTTGCAAATTGCAGTTAAATTTAAGTGACCAGAAACTGGAAGCTCTAAAAGTAAATAATGTTAAGTGCTTTCTTTGCAGATTAATCTTGTTATCCAAATGTGGAATCTTCCTCCTTCCTCCCATGCATTCTTGACATTTTCAACTTCCTTACCACAGAATTTCAGGTGGCTCATTGCTGGCCACATCAGTCATTCTGAGCTCAAGCTGGTTTTGTCCTCAGAGTAGAAATGCACACAGAAGATATTTAAGCTATTCACCCTCTTATTGATTTTAGTAGTAAATTACCTTGATGCTGTAATGCCTTGGAAATCTTTCTGCTGACTGCTTGTCATCATTCAGCTTTCCTTGAAGACAGGTGTGCCTAGATCTGTGTTTGTAGCTCTTGGAAAGCTCCATTCATGCAGTCTTCAAATGTGTCTGTTCTCAATCAGCTAGCTTCCTTACGCTTTAATAGAGCTGTTCAGGGCTGCCTTATATTTTGTGATTTTAGCAATTGAAATGCCTCTGCTGAGGAGGAAGAGAGAGGGAGCTCATGCCTAAATGATGCATTGTGTCCGCTTTTGCAGATAGAGCAAAGCATCGTATGACCAATACATGGCAGAGCCAGGAGCTGGTGAAGGGTCTCCAGGTGCCATTGCGCTGCCATAGTAGTAGTGGTACAATAGTGGTACAGTTCTAGTCTGCAAGTGTGAAGCTGCCTTTAAATTTCTAGAGGCACCAAATACTGATGCCCTAAAAACTGTCATGCTGTTTTTGGTGGTTTATGTTCCCTGCTACTTATATGATCCAGTGCTCACTATTTACATACCAGTGATTATTACAGTTTAAGCTTTACTTTCACATCTCCCTGAAGTAAAAACAGGATGTTTTCTAGTTAAGTAGCAGGGTTCTTAAAAAGTTACATAGGGGAAAACAATGGTTGCACAAAATGGAAATGCAGCATACCCATGTACAAAGAAATAAATAGCCTACCAAACTTTTTGAAAGTCTTTCTTTCCTTGGTGTCATGCTTCACAAGCTCTCCAAAAATCATGAGTAACAAAGATCTCTCCCTGCTGTGTCTGTATTTTTGTTCACTGCTTTACATGCTATTTTCACATGTGCACACAGAAAATGAAGCTAAGTGTTTTCAGACTGTTGTCCCTCATGACCTAGTGTTTATCCAACTACTTGTCTGAGATAAATTTCACCTGAGGCCAGCATCCGCTCACTAATTTGTCACCTTTTCTTTTTCTTGCCCTTAAGCTGTTTTGACACCAGGGGCTTTGCAAGCTCCATCTTGGGAAGCACCAGCAGCAATACAAAAAACACAAGGAAAACAATGTGAACTGAAGCTTAGTGAAAATAGAGTTGTGTAATATGGCACTGGTTAGTGGCTGGATGACAGCCATCCTTATGACATAAATTTAGTGGTATGCGTAACTGCAATGAACAAAGGAGTTAATCAAGAACAATACTGTGTATAAGAAGCGTTACTGTGTAAATACGTATTAAAGTTGTTGCTATAAGCTTGTGATACAAAGTCAGTGTGCTGTGGTTTAGTCTCCTAATATTCCTTTTGGAAAAACTTTTATTATTCATTTTTAGGTTCATTTTCTGGGTAGTTAAGTGGCAGTGAAACTGAGAAAAACGTCCGGCAGTCAAATAATTGCCCTGGTTGAAGACGCTCACAGCTTTTTACAGAGAAGAAAATTTCATCCAGATGATGAGTAGAAAGAACTCCTCCTCATATAAATGAAGCACAATAATAAATTATATTGTTTCACTTCTGTTCCTATTTTTAATTTACAGTATGGTATGGAAAGGCAGTTTTTTTCCTCAGAGCTTTATAGAACTTATTAAAGAAGTGTGAGGCTTTTTTTAATAATCATAGCAGGATACAGCTTATGTTTTGCCTTTAAGGTGATTCATTCTAACTTTGGTACCCCTGCACTTCAGAGAATTACCATGTGCTGGCATTGCAGAAGTGATTATGGAACTCTTCCATGTATCCTGCTTCCTCCTGCACTGCCTAAGTGTGCTGATCTGGTAACAGATGGAGTTGTGTCTTGAAAGCACGTAAGAGGTGGTGGTCTGGAGAGGGCCTTGAGAAGGAAGACCAGGTCTTGATGTTCTTTCAGTTTTCAGCTTCTGTCCATGACTATTTTTGTGCAGGTTCTGTTCTGAACACCAGTTCTCTGTAGTACAAAAGCTGATAGGCTAAAGATCTGTTCCCCTATATTCCATTTTTCTGTACGTGGCTATATATGTGCAATTTTCTTCCGTCCAATAAAACTCAGTAGAAGCACTGTAAATGCTTCCTTCTAGTCCTTGTATGTGAGTGTTCAGAGTTTCATTCGGCAGTCAAACTGGAGGCTTTTTTTTCCAGAGATGGAGGAAGATATGCTAGTAGGAACAGAACAGCTTAGATCAATAATGTGAACATGGTCCTGTGAAGCATGCAATGGTTTTGTGATGCCATGGCTAGCTAATGCACGTGCTTTCCTTTTAGCACGGGTTTGGGCGAACTTCAGTATGCACTTAGCTATGTGGGATGCTTGTTTACAAATATGAGAGTGCCAATCCTGTTTCTTGATATCACTTTAAATCCTCGTTCCTCCCACTCTCAGTGTGCTGAGCAAAGGTTATCTCTGCGCACAAGGCTGGCCTGTGGACCTGCTGTACTTGTTCTTTAGGGTATGACCCAAGCGGCCTCTGTGTGCATATGCCAAGAAACTGAGCTCTAATTTCCTCTGGAAAAGGTGGACCCAGCTTCTTGCTCCTTTTGGTCCTGTTACACATTTATCTTTGTCTTTTAAAATGTTACCTTCATGCTTATTTTTAGTTTGTAGCCTTTCTCCATTGCACTTTTTTTATATTTTAATTTGCTCAATCAGGAGACTTGTGGCTGATTAATGTTTCCCCTCTGCAGCTGGATCATCTAGAATAGGCATCAGCCTTTCCATGCCTCATATACTTCAGTTCCTTTTCAGACAGACATGCACTGTTCCTGGACCTTCCTGTCTTTCCTTACCTGCTGTCAGTTTCTGTTGTACCTCTCGCTGGATGAATTGTTGTTCCAGCTGTGCATTTGCATTTCATGATTTTATTCATGTGGCCAGTAATTATGTATGAAACCTTCCTACATCAGCAATAAAGACAGTGGTACTCAGGTAACAGTTTTTGGCAGTAGATTCTTACCTGAATTGCGTTAACAGTTTCAGTGCTGCTCCCTGGTGAATGAGGGTGTTCAACAAACACATAAGAAAATCGACTTCTATAGCTGGAACCTTTGATTTTGAGGAGTGAAATAAGATCACAGTCTTTTTTTTTTTTTTTTCCCTGCATAGATACAAAACCCCACTATGAGTCAGGCTGTTACAAGACAGCTCTTCCCACTCCTTTCTTCGCTGTACTTTATGGTTAAAAGGAAAGTCAGTTTTGATGTGCTCTGTCTATTGTTCATCCCAAATACTAATGAGTTTACTGTCATGAGTTCCCTCTGTCATAGCAGATCAAGATTAGAGATGATTTGCTATCATTAGAGATAGTTAAAATGATTAAAGATCATTTGCTAACACAGATCATATCTGATTTCGTCTGAGGTATGGCTTGTTCAACTTCATGCATTTGCATAAAATATGTGAACTGATGTTTTTGTGATATGCTTTTCAGAATAATGGGGGTGGTGGTAGTAAAGTTTGCACACTGTCATACCAGTTTGCTGGGAGAAGTTCCTTCACATTGAAAAAAACCCATTATGTTTATAATTAAGTAGGGGATTAGGTTTTGGGCTTTGCTTTTGCACTTCAATTCAAAAAAAAGTGTTGTTCTCTGCCCAAGACCGCGCTTAGCTATAACCAGCATTTGTGAAGCTGTTGCATTTGCTAATCCCGTGGGAAAGTGCCAAACTTGTCAGTTTTTATAAATTGCTGTCTTTATGACAGGAAATTGGGAAGGGAAGGGTCTTGTATCTGAATGGAACAGCAAGGTGAAAATAGAGACTTAAGGACAGATGTGTCCCCAAGTCACTATTCTGTGTGGTGGAAGCAACGCCCAGAGCAAGGGTCTTGCTGAAAGATTGGATACAAGCCATGAGAACTCTATAAGCATCCGGTAAATGTTTTGGCTGGGTGAGGAGAAGACCTCCTGGAGGACAATTAAAAACTAGCAGGCTTTTTTTTTCTTTGTTTTGTTTTTGTTCAGTGTTCTCTAAACATAGGAACTATTTTTATATATTTGGTGGTGGTAATAAAAAGTATTCTTTTAACTGAACACGTCATCTGTTGAGAATGATTTGAGGATGAATGGCAAGCCATTGTCAATATGGTAGTGAGTCATAAATGGGGGTTCAGTCATGCTTGTAGCATCCGGCACCCTCAGGCGAGATTGGGATTCCTAGGCAGTTCCTAGATGGTCTCTCCCTAAGCAACACAGACTGGCTTAAGAGCTCATAATGTACCTCCTGGTCCAAGCGTCCCTGACAGGACTGTGAGTAGGTGCCTAAACCTTAGCTTCCATTGAGTTCGTATTCATGCTCATGATATGAAATACCATTTACTATGAGCAGGAGTATTGTGGTGTGTGTCTGAAGGGCTATTACTCATGCGAGCACTTTTGATTGCCCTTGCTTACTCTAGAAAGGTGATGGGTTAAAGGCCAAAAGCCCAGTACAAGATTTTTAACATGGTGCAAAAAAGCAGTAAAAATACACAGTTTGTCTAAATAAAATAGTTTTAAAATTCAAAACACTATAAAATAAAATTATTAAAATGCTCTGAAGATTACATTGTCATTTTTGGTTTGTTGTTTTTGCTTTATACTTCTAGAACACAGCTCTGTTATAATCTGTAATTGCACTGTCCAGAGCAAATACTTTGTTCTGTGTGTTAAATATCTCAATGAAATGGGAAGGAGGAAACTGGCTGATGGACATGACTTAGTCCTTTGGCAAGGCCTGTAAAGCTCAGATGTTTCCTATGCAGCAGATGCTTTAACTGAATGTTATGAATTGCTCTCGTAAAGCACGCTTTCTAATGAATGTCACTCTTTTTTGTTTCCCCCTACTCTTTTACAGCAAGTGACCGGCAGAAGTTTTGGTGAGAAAGATTTTCGTTCAGGTTTAGAAAACGGCATTCTTCTGTGTGAGTAAGTAACACTTACAGTTTTGAGCCTTGAATACAATCTTGACTAAAGCTGAAATTAACTTTAGCTGGTATGTACAGATGTTGTTTTCCTTTTGTGAGTTTTGACATTGCACACTGGTCTTTCACTACAGCATCCTTTCAGTGCCAAAGCTATTGTTATAGTGAGGATTGAAATGTGGCTTAAAGAAAACAGGTTTTGCAAAGTGCTTCCCTCACTCCGCCCCAGCTCCTTAGTTAAGTTATGTAAAGTAAAAATGGTATTTGCTTTTTGGTTTCCTTTTATTTAAAGATGTTAACCACAGATTGGCAAATGGTGTTCCACACCTGCCTGTGGACGTCGCTGCTACAGTGAGGTGTTTTGGACCAAGTCCAGGTCTAAACATTGTCCAGAGTTAGCCATCTGAATACCATCAATACTCAGCTGCTTTTATAGTTCCTGGAAAGGTTAGGCATCCTCTAAATTTTACTTAAAGGTGTATTTGAATGAGGTGTTTTGTGATTTTTGGACAAGAGACACAAGTTAGCTTTTGCACATTTCTGTCTGTGGTTTTAACAGCTAGTTTTTAGGCAGAGTCTTCCAAAAGCATGTTGTGGGCTTAGATGCCAAAGCCGGTGACTTTTAAGAGCAGTTTTGAAGTGTTCCCTAATGCAGGTCATCAGGAGTTTTGGGAGAATCCACTTATCTGAATCACACAGATCTGAATTTGTGTGAATAGACACAAATGTGTATGGACCAAAATCTTTGCCTGGGTGTGCAGAGTTGTCACTGAAGCTGGTAAAAGCTGGCTTTGCACACGAGAAGGAAAAAGCTTGTGAAGAACTGAATGCATATTGAAATTTATAAATGAGATCTCCTGAGATGTTTAGCTGGCCCACTGCAATTATACGTTAAGTTTTGTACTATGAAAGGTACTGGAATTTGGAAACAGTTTTCAGCAGTAGGGTTGAGCTAACATCCCGTAACTCAACTCTAGGTCCTAGCATAAGATAGCTTTGAAACCTGCTTGTGTAAATAGTGTTGTATATCTCACTGGTGTCATTAATCAGAGAGCTTGAACTTTAGCTGTTAAAGGGGAAAAAATATAAAGGAAAGGAAATCATATGATCTAGTCTGATTGTAGTTGCATGTCTTTGCTGAGGAGTGGCTTTGGGACGAGGGAAATAGTTGTTATTGTTGATCAAAAGTTGTATGACTCGGAAGGAGCATGTAGTTTACCCCTTTGTATTTAAGGGTTGCCTCTTGCACAAGATCTTTTCTGCCTGCTCAAGGGAAGTGCCATGTGGTGAATCACTTCACAGCACTCTTTAAAAGTTAAGGTTGAATTGTGTTGCATGAAAAATAAGGGATGTGTCTTTCAAGATTAGATTGTAATCTTATCTGCAAGTAAGCAGTGGTAGTCTGATTTAAATGCTATAAATCTTTAAGACAGAAAGCTTAATTAACTAATGTTTTGCTAATGAACTGAATAAATATGTATTTCTTAGGAGGCTGAGAGCTCCAGTAAGAAGCAGGTCAAAGGACAACACTTGGTTATACTACTAAATTGTTCTGTGATGTTGGGCAAATTGATTGTCCTCGTTTACCATCTGTGGATCAGTGCAAATCAGTTTGAAGGGATCTGCTTCCTCAACCTCAAATCTGAGAGGCCATGATGTTGGAATTGCATCCAACTTCTGATAGCTGCGGTTAGTGGATACAACTCTTTTAGGCTACAGAGCATTAACCAGAGAGCTACCAATCTGGCCTTCAGGTTTGGCTTTCAGATGATGAGCAAATTATGAGGCCAGCAATAAAAGTGTGTTCCTCACTGGTTCCAAGACCACTGTAAAACAAGGAACTCAACAGAAATTTGGGGTGTAACACTGAGAACTCTTAAGGTATCTTCAAAAAGTACAGGATTTGGCAAGTGAAGCACTGGTACTTAATTTTTTATCTGTCACATAATGAAGAGATGCTATTAAAGCTGCCACAGGCAATGTTGTCTTTCTACACAGGATTTTTCTGGCTTATCATGCATCTACCTGGGTACCTCATGAACAAATTCTAGTAGTATTCAAGCTTTATCTTAACCTCCTTCCAATCTGCTGAGCTTTCATCGCAGCTGACCTCAACAGTCTGGTCTCAAAGTCTCTGATAAGCTATAGAGGACAAGAAAGAAATTGTACCTGTCTTAGGTTTCTGAAGATGGAAGAATTCATTGCTTCTGATTTATCTGTTGAAATTTTAGGGAAGAGCTAAACTTGCCTCCATTTATCTCCACAGGACAGGACTCGGTGCTGTTGTATTTTGTAGTGAGGGCTGAAAGCAAGCTCAGGTTCTGAGGGATCCCAGCAGCTAGAGGACTAGAAGCTGAAGTCAGGAGCAGGGACTCAGCCAGTATGCCTTGAATGTCCCAAAAATTTCTCAAGCTACCTTCTGACTTTGCAGGAATTTCAAAAAAGGGAAGGGGGATAGCCAGCACGCCAGAGTCCGTTCCCCAAGCAGTCAGACTAGCCACGTGCAAAATGATGCTTTGTCTGTGTCTAGAGCAGGATTGTTGCTGCAGCAACAGGCAGTAGCCTTTTGTACAGTCCTTATGTCTGTGGCCTACACAGCCTGAAAACTCAGGCAGACATCACTACAGTGGTTATAAACGATTCATTTATGTCTAGCAACTATCCAGGTATTTTAATAAATGAAGACTACTAAAACTTTGCGATGCCCAAAGCTTGAACTGTTGGGATGGGCATGCTACGAACCACCAGCCTGACTAGTGAAGGAGCCCCGCATGATTGTGCTAGCCACAGACACCCACAAGCCTTGTTGTACTTGCCTCCCTGGTTGTGCTTATGCTGTGACTGGCATCAGTTTGGCTTCATGACACTTTTTATAGCTTGATGCACTCAACTCAGGAGCTGAGGAGCGTATTTAAACAATGCAGGCTGCCCTGAAGTGGCAAGCTGACAGATGAGAGTAACACAAGCCTTTCGTTCTTTCTGGATGTTTGAAAGCCCACTTGTGTAGTTGCCCTGACACCCAGCTGTGCTGAGAAGCCAGTGACTGTGACTTGTGTTTGTCTGAAATGAGTTCATGGCTTTTTAGCATAGCTCTCTGACATCAGTGCAGATGGTGATTTCAGCAAGCGACATAATAGCTAGGGAGAGGGAATTCTTGCTCTGTTCTTGCTTTGTGTATTAAATTCTCATATGCAAAGGCTGAGGAGTTTCCTGGCTATGCTTCTGCATGGGTGAGCAAATGTGCCCTCCTGGGGTCATGGCAGAAAACTATATGAGGCAGGAATACAACACCAGTAGCAGGAAATATCACTAGAAATCCCCAATTTCTGCACCAGCACATTCCTTGTTTTGTGGGGCTTTGTTTGTTTTGGTTTGTTGTTGGGGTTTTTTTCTTGTTACATAGCTTTAACATTTAGGTTTTACCCAGATATCATAAGAAGCTAGAGGATTAATCAGGAATAAATTAAAACTGGTTGTTGCAGTGTTTCCTATGTTCAGGATTCAGGCATCTGAATGAATGTTGATTGCAAAAGAAAAACTGTGTGCTATCTTCATCTGCTCGCCCCCCGATTTGAGTAGTTCTGAAAGAGCAGATAAGGAAGTTGAAGTTGTGTTTATTTCTAACCATGCAACAATTGCTATTAATAAGTTTAAAAATTACTACATGAAGACAAAAATGCACACATCTTCCTGCAACCTTGCCCCGTTGTTACTCCTGTAATATTCTTGTAAGTGTGCTTTTAAGTGAGCAGTTCCTTTCCATTCTTCTTGCCGTCCACCTCTTCTTGCCCAGCTCTGCTAATGCAGGATTCCTTCTTTCATGCTGGCCAGTCAGCAGTTACGGAGGTCTCTGAGTGAATGTGAGACCTGGAAAATCCAAGTTATTTATTTGCTTTGATATGACTGTCCAAGGGTAATAATATATCCAGTGTATCTGTAAGCACTTCTGACATGCAGTTGGGATCATATTTTCTCTCAAGCTTTTTCTGGAATCAACCAGTACTGGGATTGCAAGAATCCTGAAAGTTTGTATTAGTGGTAATGAGATTCTAATGTCAGGAATAGGACTAAACCATGTGGAAGAGTAACAACAACAACTGGGACATGGATCCTGGGCAAAGGACCTTAAACAACAAACTCAAACTGAATTCAGATTTAGATATCAACAGAAATTATATGGCTTTGCAGTGGATAACAGTGTCACGATTGTGTGTAATACCTTAGGTACTGTATGTAGAACAGTTTAGCTGTGTGTCTGTTTTATAGATGTGTATAAATCAATTTATAGCAGTAAATGCAGGCATAATAAATCTTTTATTTTTCTGAAGCATGAAAGTTCTAGCGAATATTTAACTGCATACCTTGAGAAGTCATGGCATAAACATATAAAAGTGAAAGAGGAATTACTGTGTGTGGTTAAAGATGGGTGTCACTTGCATATACAGTTCTGTATACCAACAGAGCAATTTCCCAAACTTTTCTTTGTTTCTTAGAGACACTTATTTTGTGTATTAGCACATGGTGTTTTGTAGCCTAGTTAGATGTGCAGAAATTATCTGTACTTTTTGAAAACAGGATTCTTTGACTCTACTTTTTTTGCTATTTTTGGAAGAGCAGATATGAAGGTATTTTACTGCTTTTAATTAATCTTGGTAAAATTGGATTTGTACAGTGAATTAAGGGCAAAGTTTTATACTTTTCCTCTTGTAGGACAATGTCTAGAAAAGGCAATTCCCTTCAGCTGTGCGTGTTAGGAATATATGCTCTTAAAAAGTACAAGAAAGTTTTTAGGTTTTACTTTTAAATAAAAGAAAAAGTGGGAAGTTAGTCATGAACGTAGATTACTTTAATAGTATTTGAAGAAAAAAATTAAGTGAGGCTATAAATTTGAGTGAGCTGAAAGTGATTGTGATCAAGAATTACTTAATGGATTTTATAATTTATTCTGTCATAAGAATAATTTTCTTCTTTAAATAAGAAATCTCCTTAGCTTGTGTTCTTCATGTCACTGGTGATGAATGAGCTGCCTTTTCTCAGAAAGCAGAGTTTCTTTGGGCTTGCATCATGGTTCTAGTGCATCTGACCAAGCTTTGGGCTGACATGAATGCTGTTTTCAGCAAGGACTGGATATGTGCCAGATCAGTGCAAGTGTAATGCTATGCAATAGTAAAACATTGTCTTCTGAGTCAGTGGTACCGTGACGTATGGAGAACAGCCTTCACTGTATATATCACGTTTCAGTTGTGTGGTTATTTAAAAATCAAGCTTTTCTTGCAAATTAATGTCACTTATGTAGAATTGCCATGCCACTTACGGAGACCTGGTAGGGCAAAACAAATACTCAGTCACCTTTGTGGATTGTAGGATTTTGCAGATACATTATTCTACTTGTCTGTCAGTATAGCATAGGCATCTGTCAGTGGCATAGGCCTGGCGTCAGTTCAGTACTTGGCTGTGTAGTGTACAGTGCAGAGATTCTTGTCTTGCCAGATACCTCACTGGAGAAGTTAGTGGATGCCCAGGCCTTACGCTTAATTAGGCTTTTGCTCGAATTTCCTGTTCCTGGAAACTAAGAAGGTATTTGAGTTTCACAGGCATACTTGAAGTCTTGAATGTGACCCATGCCTTGAGGTGAGAAGGGATTGCTGTTCTGTGGTTTCCAGGCTCTGCATTGTAAAGCCAAAACATTATCAGCATCATGGATTTGGCATGTCTCCAGTTTAGAGAAACGGGCCCCAGGGCTCATTAAACATTAAGATTTAGGTTCATGTGAGGACATCTGAAACAGTTTTATATGAATTCAGAGGTTTTAATCTTTAAGTTTTATTACCATGTTATAATGAAAAGCTATTTATTAGTATGGTTTAGGCGAGGGGTCAAAGGTAACGTAAACCGTAATGCTCAGCTGCGTGCGTGAGAAGAGGAGAATAGCATTGAGGGGCATGCTTGAGTACAGCCAGAATGGCCTGTCTTTGTATTTATGTTAAAATAATATGCATCTCAGCAGACTAAATAGTAGAGTTTTTTCAGTGGATCTTGGTAATTGACAGGGCGAGAGACTGTGGAACACTGACCCATTCAAATGGAGTGCTGCTCAAGTGCAAAGCGAGGTAATCCTGTGAGAGGTTTCAGCTTTCCAAGAGTGTGTGTTATACTGGATACATATTTTGAGCAATTACCATGGCCACTGCTACTCAGTGTAAAGCTGTGTGTGAATCGCAAATCCATAGGTGCATAGGATGCTCTTCACGTCAGTTGTTATAGTGGTAGGTTCTGTATAAATAGCTTCAAAGTTTATTTATACACAGTCTTCCTGGTTGCCTTTCTTGAGCTGTTCTGCAAGGCCTCTGATTTCTTCCTATTTTTAGTCTTCGGCAGAGCAAGACCCATGCTGTCCTGTGTTTGGCATGGTTGTTTTCTCAATGCTACATATTTGCATAGTTCTTTATTCACCTTTCAATTATCAGCCCTTTATAAGACACAGTTTTGTCCTCCTTGTTCATCTGATCCTAAATAAATAATGTCAGGGACATCATTAGCAATCATTTGAGAATGTTTTCACAAAAATATTTTTGTGACCTCAAGAACTTCTCTGTATTTTGAAATTTCTTTACCGCTTCCTTTGCAACAAAATGTTTTGAATTTTCATTTTCTGCTGTTTCAAAGTAATTTGTTCATCTTTAAGACTAATAATGGATTTTTCTCTCCATTGCAACTGTTTGGGGGCATTTTGGGGCTGCCACTAGAGGTTGAGTTTAATATATGTGGATACGAGAGCTGTCTGAGCTGATAATTATCCAGTGCTGAAAGACTGCTTGTTAGAACGTGAATCTGTAAAACTTGATTTAAAAAGAGAGATGTCTCCATTAAGGTTTACTGTGGATAGAATTTCCTGAACTCTCAAATATGAAATGCCCTTTTACTTTAAGATCAGGTCATTAGTCAGCTTTTCTTTTTAGGAATATGATCTGCTATTTGAGCAAAGAACTTTGTTAGATGCCTATCCCTCCAGCCTGGATTGATCTGTGAACACACATCACTTCACCCGTTCTTTTTTTCCATTTCTAAAGCTTATTTTCTGCAAGTGCTTCTCTTCCATTTCCTCTTAGGAACAAAGTCTTTTTGGAGGCTTAGTTTTGGCAGCCAGTATTTTCTTAACTGACGCTTTCTTGCAAGAATTTTGTGGGCAGTTGTCTTGGTGCTTTTCATTAGATTTTTTATCAGCTGTTGCCTGAAACGCCTTCTCTTCCTGGCAAAAGTTTTTCAAATGCTTAACTGGTGATAAATAGCCTCAGGAAAGTCTAGTAAGTTAGTCACACAGTTCTAGTACTGATTTCAGCTTGTCTGTCCTGCTGTGAAGATACGTTATCTCCTTGAATGCCAAGCCTTTGGGACAGCACCAAATAGAGCACTTGATTCTTCCCATACCTACCAGAGCTGGTTTTATCGGGGGAAGGAAATGACCTAGCTTCTCCCTGTGAGTGGGGATGAAGCAGCTTTCCACTTGCATTGTGTCCTGCCGTTTCCATAAGGTAAGGCAGCTCTAAGGTTTTTATCTTCTATGCAGTGTCTTACTGTGCTTCATTTAACAGCTAACTACTGAAGAATCCAAGCCAGCACCTGGTGCAAGGGAAAGGCAGGATGGCTGTGTAGATGTTGGACTGAAAGTGTCCGGAGGACTTTGAGATGTGAAGAATAGAATGTTGTCCTGAGTCAGGACAGGTGCATACATGCTAGAAATTGGGGCAGAAATCCCAGCAGAGAGTGCTTAAAGGGTCTGGAGAATAGGTCAGGTCTTGTACAGAGACTCAGGTGTCATGGATGGAGCCTGGAGAGGCTTTATTTTATCCTGGTTTGGGTTATTGTCTTTTGGGTGTTTGGTATTGTTGGTTTGGGGTTTTTTTTGCCTCCATCATATTTTGATGTAAGTTCCTCTAAGAACTATCTTATCTGTATTTCTTTTTGTCATGTCTTTGCTTCTTTCAGTATCTTCCCTCTGGTCATGGCAGTGAAACACTGGTGATACCAGGTACCCAAAAGACTAGATAGAAGTATTAGTCTCTATATTTCCATTCTTTCTTTTTTCCTCCCTGGCTCATTTATTTTTTTGTGTAAGTAACTGTTAATACTCCAGAATGATTTCTGTGAGAAACAAGTTGGCTGAAGGCTAAAGTTTTCCAAAGTCCTCCCTAAATTTGTTTTGCCACTCATCTCTAAAATGTCTGCTACTCACCAAACCCCAGCTACCAAAAATAGTCAAGCTTGAGGAATGTACCTATGTCTCCTGTTGAAAACAGTATGGAAGGACATTGTTTTATGGTTTGTTTCAACCAAAATTCCATTATCTTGTGGAATGAGACCTTAAATTAGCAATATCTAGCTGAAGGGGAAGGAATAAGGATAAAATAATGGAAGATTTAAAATCATACTGTTTTGTTATCTCTCAGGGCTGCTCAGTTGGACTTGTTCCATTGCCATCTGTTTTCCTAGATGCAGAAGTATGAAAAATAGTACCCCACAAAAATTCCAAACAAAATCCCCAGCAAAACCAAAATGTCTGTTCCAACTTCGACAGTTCCACTCTCTGACCATTTATACAGTAGCTCACCAACCTTGGCATAGCAGAATGTGGTACACAGTGATATAAAAGTTTTGTTTCTTTGAAGATGCACATCTGCTTGAGGATTTTTTATGTTTGAAGAACACAGCTATAAAAAAAAAAAACAACCAAAAAAAAAAAAAAAAAAACCCCAACCAAAAAAAAACAACCAAAACCATGAACTAAATTTGTGCTTGGGAAAATCTGGGCTTGCAACTGGTGGGTACTCAGTTAAACTCAAGACCTGCTGGCTTCAACCTTCTGAACCTGCCTGCTGGACCTTAGTACCTTCCTTAGACTGATCAGTATTGCTAAACTGGCCAGACAGATCAGATAGAGGATCTTAATGTGCAATCAACTAGGTATATTTTTTGAGCAAGTGCCTTCAAGTGTCTTCCTGCTGCAAGAATGGTGGTGGAAATAACTTGTCTAAAGTGATCTGGGTATGGGGCCTTAAATGTATGATGTAGCAAGGCTGCCCTCCGTGGCCTAGTACCAAGGTGATGTGGTTAACTTTTTAATGAAAGTAAATGTTGTGAAAATAAAGCACTGAACAATGTGTATGTGTTTCAGCTGATGAAGAAGCTGATGGGTTCTACGGTGCTCCCCTAACACTTACCCTGCCATTGTGTTTTTCATACCCTTCTCAGGGATGGCTGCAATACAAATACATTTTAAAATATATTTTTAAAGATCTAATTTAATGTCCTAGAATGTTCCATTCAGCAAGATTTCTGATGGTTTAAGTTATCAGTTTTTAACCTGAGACATGGCTGGGGACGGGTAGGATTGGCAGAGCAAGAAAGCATGGGACTGGAGTTGTAGGGGAGTGCCAGGGGAAGGTGTGGGTTAGTGTTTTCTTCCATGCAGACTTTTGCCCCTGGGCTGTGGCACCAGGTCCTGGTGTAAAATAGCAGGGGTTTTGTTTGCCCGTATTTCATCAGAAACCTATCAGAGCTCACAAGACTTTACATATCAAGGTAGATGCTCTATATGAGTCTAAATCGGCACAGACAATTTTGTTGTGTGTGTATTGACCTAGGTAGGAAGTGGTGCACCCAGTTGCTTTTCTGAGAAGCAGGGAAGGATAATAACTGTGTGAGTGAAGGTGACCGTTGAGTCGCTCTGCATAAACAGTGCAGCTTCTCAGCCAGGTTGGTTGCAGAGCAAGCTTAAACCACTCAATAGTTTGGCATCTGGACTGTTGCTCTAGATGAGGTGATATATCAGAATCAGCCAGTCTGCTCTGGAAGAAATCTCCCTTTGGCACGTTCTGCAGTGAGCGAGTCCTGAGGGTTTTGGTGCCAGACTGTTTAGAGATGTTTCCAACAGGAGGTAAACATTTTAATAATAGAGGCCTTTCTTCCTCAGGCTTTTCCATCTTGCCCCATCCCATTTCCTCCCTCTTCAGACTCCAACTGGTAATCTAAAATGTTGTTTATTCCCTGCTCCTTTCCTTCCTCTCATTTTATCCTTTTCCATATTTCACAGGGAGTCCTGTACAAGAGATTTTGAAGATTTATTTAGAATGGGCTTTGGCATTTGAGGTTTCCATTAAGACCTCTTTTATTTTACTTCTCTTATTGTGTGTGGCTTTTGATCTGCACCTGCAGTATTGGTTACGGTGCCTGATGTATTCCCATTGGATTAATAAAGAAAATGAGATGCTTAGCTAGTATAGCCCTTTTTTCCTGAGACGGAATAGGAATATAGATGATTGAAATCAAAGCAGAGCTACAGTATTTGGAAAGAAGTGTTCTGATTAAAAAAAAAAACAAAACCAAACAAAAAACACCAAAAAAAAAAGGTAAAAATAAATCTTAAATTGCCTGTTTCACCAGCTAAATGGAAAATAATAGTTTTATAAGGCTGTTGCTGTGCAACGATAAAAGATAGGTTAGTGGATTTTGGGTGGAAAAAGAAGTGTTATTTGTTCTCCATCTCTGAAATAAAATTACAGGTTATAGGAAGGGAGATGTGAGGATCTTTTCTTGCCATTCTGTGCATCTATAAGGAATAAGTGAATTGTTTGTGCGAAATAGTATATTCTCTAATAATTTGTTTTTAGGACATAATACTGTTAGATTCTACCTTAAGCAGAAGGCAGGAGTAGTACAGCAATCTGTATGAGTGTGGGTTCCAGAGTTTTTAACTGCAAGAAGATGAAGAAAATATCTGAAACACCAAAAAAATGTAATTCACATTGGATTTGTTGCCACTCCTCATTATGGTGGCATTGGAGATAGAGGGACTCCAAGTGTGTAATAAGACAAGTACAATTTAGGACAGGTTGGACGGAAGCTTTATGAACTATGATCATAGAGAACACTTAAAATAGCATCTTCCCTTCTGCTCCCCTGTTTTCTCCCAGGGATTGCAGAAACCCAACCAGTATACTGTTCTGGAGAAAAGAGGTGAGGAAAAACCATCGTTTCAGTGTTAACAAAGCCAGGTGTTCACCCCTGGGAGGGATGGGCTCCTTAATGAGCTTGCAAAGTGCCGCAGTCCTAAGAACCAATCCAGCAGTAAATAACGTGATACTATGGATAGATGACTCTTGGTGGAGCCTGTAGGAGTGGCACACCTTGTGTTATCTTAGCTCAGAAGTAGGGAGTTGGAAACAATCACAGACTGCTAGGTTTTAGTTGAAAGGAATATTCTTTTAGTTAGGGTAAGCTTCTTAGCCAGACCTCTCGAATATTAAATGTTAATCATTTTACCACCACAGTAAGCTGCCAGAAGAGTCAGTTCTTGAATAGAGACAGTGTCAGCACAAAGAGAGATTACTCTCTTCCATAGTGGCTATTCTTGTTTTTAAAGAGTTTTAAATTATCATAGACATCTTTGTTTCTCTTCAAAGGTCTTGAATTTGAAGTGAGAGTCTTGACCTAAAGACTTCCTTCCCAATGGATGGGACTGGTTGAATTTTCCTTTGGCTAAAAGGGTTTTCTGTTGGGGGAAGGGTGGTAAAGAAACAGTGTCTGTTGCAACAGGATTTTATAATTGAAATTTCCTCCTTTTAGGGGCTTAGTAATTTTTGGAATATTCTAACAACAAGCAATGTCAGCACTTCTCATAGCGTGTTCATAGATGGTGGGGAACTTTGTTCAGGGGGGTTGCTATCCTTTGGACACTGAAAAGTGTTCAACTGTGGTATTACCGGCCTAATGATGTTTTTCGTGATGAGGTGGGGTTTTGGGCTCCCTTCTTACTTGTGTTCTTACATTTATATTTTATGGAGACCTCTGTTCTCAACAACATATGCAAGGTTGGCATTTAATTTCAAGTACAGATGCAGAAAAACAGACAACCCACCTATAAAATGCATGTCTTTTCTCACTTTCCTGCAGTGCAGAAACTGCCAGACTGTCCTCCCCAGGCTACAAGCTATGGTGATACTCAGATGCCTTCGGGGTTTCTGCTCTGGAGCCTTTACAGGCATGACCTGCCTCTAGGCAATGGAGTCAGACTGATGTGATAATTCACCCAGAGCCTGTCATGACTGATGTGATTTAGAACAATTTAGGATATCAAATAAATATTGCTGAGGCTCTGTGCTATGGGTATTTTTCCTCCTAATCTTTCTTCTTTCAGTGATAGAACTTTGGGTACACACATGTGTTTTCAGGAGGGGAGAAAGGGGAAGCTCTTCCTTTCCAGCCACATTGAAATCCTTACATGCTGGGATAAGTGTTTGATAATTTGGATTTTGTGACTTGCCACTCATAAATACTCCTTTCTTGTAACAGGTTGCTGAATGCAATAAAGCCGGGACTGGTAAAAAAGATCAATAGACTGCCGACCCCTATTGCAGGTTTGGTAAGTATATCAAATGAAAAATCTTTCAGTGCTGCTTTTGCACCTTGATTTTATTGACTGTGTAATTCAGATGACAATTATTTTTGTAATTTGAATTATTCGAACCTACTAAACTCAGACAGTCCCTCTGAAATCTCTGTGTAGTCACCTTAAAACTTACCAGGCTTTTTTTTCAGAAGAGGTCAGTGTTCCAGAGACAGAGTATATTTTCAGAGGTTTTCTTGGTTATATGTCATCTCCCAGTTGTGGTGATAGCTTTAGAAAGACTGGAAAGTGTGTTAGAAGCCATCACCACAAAAAGGTGGGTTTTTTTGAAAGAAAACTTCTTGTATATTTTGTCTCATTTTCTCTTTCCCCAAAATACCACAGTCTGCAGATAACATTCATTGCAGGACTGTCTAGGGAACTGTTTCGTGTTGACTTTAAGGGCAGAGTAAAAGTTGGCTAAAATCTGTTATAAGCAAGGAAGACCACAGAGGACGTGCTGACAGCCCGTGGGCTCTCAGTGGCGCCGGGTGCTCAGGAGGTCACCTCAAGGGGTGGCACAGTCCTGTGCCTGCAGTTGGGAAGAAGGTGGGGGTGTCAACGGGCATTTGGTCTAACAGGATTAGCCACATAGAAATATGGCTGTATTGATTTTCCCTTGTGATGTGACTGGAAATAGAAGGACCCTTGAGGATGTGGTAGGCGGTCATCCTCAGTTTGGACTACTGATACACCCACATACATGGCTCCTTCCTGTGTAATATTCAGAGTGTATTACTTGCTGATAGCTGAGGTTATTGTTGCTTTATATGAACCACATTAAAATATTTCACTGTATTAGAAACCTTGTTACATTCATTTTTTAGTTGGTTCTGTAATGTTATTACGTAGCCTTTGAGGCTATTCAAACCTGTGGATTGACAGGCATAATTCTGCATGAATACTGCCTAGTATTAGGATTTAAGTTGTGATCCCCACCATCCTTACTCTGAAGTTTCTTTGTGTGCCTTTGTTTTGCCTCTAAAACCCATATAGTTTTATTCCTACGCAGTCCTATTTGAAATGAATATTTGACATAAACAGCTGCAAAAGATACTAGTAGTGCAGTTTTCTTTTCCTTGGCTCCCTTTCAGGAAAGACTCAATTTTTGTTATGACTGTTTTAAGAGGATGATATTCAATTACATTGGTTTTTTTCCTATTCATATGTAAAATCCCAAAGGTAACGTGGTTGTAGTAGGAAGGACATAGAAGAAGTCGTGATGTGTTTGCAGTTTTCTCATTCCTTAAGATAAATCTCTTGCAAGATGTATATTTTCAAAGCATTACAAAAAAACCCAAAAACCAACCCAACCAGTTTTCAGTCTGTTAATAACACAGTAGATCTTTTTTTTGTGTTGGACAGTGATTTTTTTACCTCTATACTTGTGTACTCTACTTAGCTTTAGTAATTACTTTGCTAAATACAAAAGTTCACTGGTACTTCTGGCTTCTTGACATTACCAATGGGTGTTTTTACTGGTCTGTGAATAAATGGCTCCAAGCAAAGCAAGCCATGCAAATGTCCCCTTGCTTTCGAAGGTGTCTAGTTCCATACCTGCTGACTTTTGTTGCCATTTTTTATCTACAGTGGTGAGTGGCTGTTTTAAGGATTGCACATGAATTTAAATAATCAAATGTTCTAGTCTGTTATGTGTATTTATGGTGAACTATTTTAAAGTACATACATCAGCAGTATGTTTGAGTGCAGTGTGTATCTTTCTTTTTTCCTCTTACCTGTACCATACCTGTGTGTCTAAAACAAAAAAATATTAAAATATTGATGCTGTAGTCCAGCAGCATTTACACCTCCTGGTTAGTTGACCACATATGAGGAGCATTGCTTTATTCATTGCCAGTCTTTCTTTATTATCTTAGCCTTGGTTGGCTTGACATAGTATATAGTTACTTCTTTCCAGTTATTTCACCCCAGCGAGTGTGATTTCCTCTAGTAGACGTAGAAATACTTTGAAAGCTTCAGTACCTTTTCTGCCTTGTGTGAGATACATACTTTTGAACTCCCGGATACTGCTTATGCCTAAAAAGTATAACGTAATAACTCTAACAGAATTTATTTATTTATTTATTTATTCGCTGATAGAATAAGTATTTAGTTCACTAGCAGAGACAATAGGTAGGTTTTCTTTTTTACAGAGTTGGAGCTAAAACTTATGAGTAATAGTGAAGTACTCAAAGTGCCTTTTGTTTTATCTTAAACCTCCAGAGACACAAACAGTCATACATTATCTAGCTCCAGAAAATGTCTACTTGAATGTAATTCTCCAGATGATACTCTACTTTTCTACTTTGTTATTGTAAGGACAATTGAAGAAGTATGCTTTATTGAAGGAAAGTAATGGTGAACTTGAAGCCTGTATTGGAGACATGCTGAGATGTTTAGCTGAGTGTTTTCAGGTGTAAAAATTTTTGCCCATATTTCACATTTGAGTGACTTCTCATAACAGTGCTGTGAAGTATTATGTATAACTGGTCTAGTGTTGACAGACTGAATTCTGCAAACTTCTTCTGGTGTTTAAAGCTAAATGAATCTCCAGTTATTCTGAAATTCTTATCAGTGACTCCCTCATGTGGTTTAAGAGGGAACGGTTTATTTACAGACCACCTGTATACCAGAACACCAATCATGTAAGCAAAACTTACTGGTTTTAGTCTTGTAGTGTTAAAGTAAGGATTGGAGGATCTGCAAACCAATGTACTAAGCACAGGCCATATAAATGCACAAAGATGATCTTTGTCTAGTTGCAAGTCTAAGTCAGCATGTGGATTGTATGCAGCATTACATATAGAATTACATATGTTCAGCTTGGCAGGCTTGTTTCTGATTTGCTTTGATCTCCAGAAGTGCCGACTGATACTGTTATCACAGGAGAAATGATACATTGCTTTAATGAAATAAAACGTAGGACTGATGGTTTGGTATTCAGACTTACAGTGAGTATTAAACTTGATTAAATGCTTTCTCATTCCTGTTCAGTATTCATTAATCCAGAAAGCTAATGCTCCCACCAAAAAGCAAATTCACAAAACACCCAAAGAACATATTAAACCTAGGTAGGAGTAACAGGCTTTGATGAAAGAGCTGGGTTGCCAGAAGAAGTTTTCTCATGTGAGAAACTGATACTGAACATCTTTGTTTTAAGATTGTCAGCTTTTCAGAAGTGTCATTTCATGTATTTAATTGTGCAAGGCTGGAAAACTATTTTGACTGAGTTGCTAATTTAAAAGACTGTCTGAAACTGCAGAAGTTTTACAACGTTGGATTGTTAGAGTACAAGGAATATAATTAATGTAGAAGTGATTTTTTTTCAGTGAGTTGCTATTGGTTTCTTTCATTTTGTATGACGTTCATAGTGGGCAGAACTAATGGAGGAGGTTCCTATTAATTACGTTTTTGTACAACTATGCCTTATGGTATATATAATTCTATAGAAATAGAAGATTTCCAGCATCATCATAGATAAGATTTGCTCTATAACGCTAACCACTGTATGTTGACTATCTTTTTTCCTCATTAAAAAAATGTTCTAGTTTTTGTTTCCTGTCCCTGAATAATGTCACTCTGTGAGAAAATAAAAGGTTCTGCCTTATCTTTTGTTTGACAGGGTTTAGGAGAGTTTATAGCATTACTTCAGTTCCTTGAACAATCCCCACAGGAGCTCAGACACTTGCTTCAGAGGCTGTGTGAAAGAATCTCACATATAATAGTAGGAAGTAGTCAAGACAAAGTTGGAGGCCTGAACTTTAGTTTGGATCTTGTCTCATGTTTCAGCACTACTGAATAAAAATCTCTTGACTGTGGCATTCAGTTTTCAGTGTGTGTACGGTCCTCAACTTTGTGACATTGGTATGATTTAGCAGTGGAAAAAAATAGCTCCGCAAAAGTCACCTGGTTGCATGGTTGTTGCACCATGATGAACAGAACTGTAGTGTGCTGTTTAAAAAAGTTTCTTCCTTTGAAAACAAGGCACGTTTTTTTCTGTGATTATTTCCTAGGAAGTTTCTCTTGGCAAAGTGTTCCCTGGGAACTTGCTATGGACCTTATTAAGAATAGCTACCTGTCTGCTGCTGCTGCTAATTTTCTTGTATGCTGTACTGTTGCATAAATTCAAGTATTTTTTTTTGATAATGTGATATCCCAAAGAAATTTCAGCGTCATATTAGCTTTCAGAACTTGTGCTTTCAATTAGGTTCAGCGAAGGAGATCTTTTTTCTTCATGCAGATGTGAACCTGAAAATAAGATTACAAGACCCAAATATACTGTAGTGTATTTCACAGAAAATAATTAGAGAGGATAGAGAAATACATGGAAATTTGACTGATGTGCATTATTTTTATCATTCTTTCCACTCATACATCAGTTGTTACTTTTTTTTTCTTAAAAAATTATCTTAGCATTATTCCATTTTATTTCTCACTCTCCCTTAATTCTTTGTAGTTCTTTCTTGAAAAAGCCTGCTCCTATTGTAATATCTAGATTCATAATATGATAATTTCTGTTTCATTATTTTGTACTTGTTGCAGCTGGACAAATTCATTTGCCAGCACAATTGTATCTGTAAAAAAGTCTTGTGTAAGTTGTGGCACATGTTGAGTAAATGAAAGCAAAATCTCCTAACTGTCCAAAACCAGTAAGTTCTTGGCACTCACATCCCAAAAGCATTTTTGTGAATGCTGATGGAAAGCAAAGTGTCAACATCACAGCAAAATGCTGTGCAAACCATTCTGCCATGGTTCTGTGGATCTTCCTTGCTGAGTGGTTATTGGCTTCTCTACACCTCCTGTGCATGCCTTCAGTTCTGATGTATGAATATTGAACTAATGTGATACTTAGGGTCTGGCCAGTCATTCAGAACAGCAACGTGTACTTTGACTCATCACATACTGTAATATATATTGAATCCCTTCACTAAAACAATAATATCCTTATAAGAAAATGGTTGATATCATTGAGTCCATATATGCTTCTGTTTGGGTTTTTTTACCCCACAAGCTTTCTAGACTTTGCCTTCAATTTCATTTTTTGTTTAGATTTTCTTGCCTATTTTTTCTGGTGTCACCTGAGCTGGACAGAGCTACCTTATAAAATTCCTGTTTAATGAATTTAGCTGCATGCTATGCTCACAAACATTTCTAATTCATGAAGTAAACTAACAGGTGTTTCTTGACCAGGCTGTTTGCAAACAGAGTCTGTGCAGAACAATCTACAGTGATGCTGTAGTTAATTCATCACTGAAGAGCAAAACAGCCATCAGTTCAAGTTTGGCAGGAAGCATAGAGAAAGCAGCATTGGTGAGGAAAAATGAGATGAAAACTAATAAAACCTGAAACTTTACATTGACATTCAGCTGGAATTGAAGGTTTTTATTGCTTCTAATTAACTGTGCAAGTGCAGTCCAGAAAGCATTGCTTTCCTCCCGTTTAGAGGGAAAACTAGTGAGTCTAATGCAAAATACAATGCTGACGTCTCATTTAGTATTTAATTGGTGGAAATGGATGTGCTTGCTCTGGTGTTGGGTTTGGCGCCAAAATTCTCAAACTTTTGATGTTGGAAACTAATCATTGATCTGACAGTAAGTCTGTGTGCTGGAGACATGCTGCACTGGGGTTCAGCCTGTGTTGCCCAGGCTTCAAAGTCTGACCTCTAACCTGATGTATGGATGTAAGAGAGGCTGGGTTAACAGGAAATTAATAAAAAAACATATGACCTATCAATGAAAAATACCAACCAAACAAAAACAAACCAAAAGGAGGTAAATGATCCCACCTTGTTTATTTGCTTTTGATGGTATGAGCTACATTTAGCTATAAAGCACACCCTCTGAGAAGTGAATTCACCCAGCTCATAGTGGTCATGTTCAGCATCCCACTCTGACTCGCGAGCTGTCCTTAACATCCATGAATAGTAGCTTCCTCAGTTACCAGCTGGAGTGTTGTGTTTAAGATGGCTGAAGGTGAAACTTGGAGTGACACCTGTTTGCTTCTGAATTGGCTGGTTTTGACCCCTCACAGGTTTCTGTGTGCTTCATGTACCCTTGGCTGCATCTAGCGCTCAGCCAGGGCTTCTGCAGACCATCTTCAGTGTTGGCCTTAAAGCTCCTTCTTCTTCTTGGTTCTTCTTTGGCTGTAGGGCAAACAGTGCACTCAAGCTAAGCTGTTTGTTGGCTGGGACCACTACTCATCATACTAAGGATACTGTCCCTTTCTGCCAGTCTCCAGGAATTTGTTCCTTGTTGAAAGCTGAAGTCTCATTTAGCATCCAGAGCGCCCTGAACAGTTTCCTTGTTGAGTCAGATGACACCAGCCAAGATGGGTAAAGGTTTGCAGGACACACTTGAAGGACAGGTGTGAACCATAGCTGCTGTGGACAGATGTGAACATTGTCATGTTGTTGAGACCTGTTCCCAAACTAGACTGGTTAGAATTCAAAAGTGCAGCAGTTTCACAGTCAGTTTAAGCTGTGCCCTGAGCCTGCTGAGATCTGCTCCTGAAAATGTCATGACTTGGTTTGGCCAAATGCTAATAATATGTGTAAGCTCTTTGTGGCGAGGATCATCTGCTAGTCGCTCTTTGTCTAACACCTCACCCCATGAATCCTGCTCCGTGGCCAGAACTCCTAGACAGTATGTTAATACAAATAATAAATAACACTCCTGTGTCGTTCACAGTCTGGTTTTAATCTGCTCTCCCAACTTGAGTCTTGAAACATGGCTTTATTCACATTGAATAATTTAAAATCTTAATATGCAAATCCAGAGGTAAAGGGAATCTTTTCTGTGTTAAAATCAAGAGAGGATGGTCACTGCAGAGGATCTCCTCTTTGAGTTTTTTTTGTTTTACACAGACACTGTTTTATTGCCCAGGCTTGAGAAGGGAAAGCCAACTATCACGTTTTAGAAGAAGTGCTTATTTAAAGTATACCTGTTTTGGGGCTGTCAAGTGACTTCACAAAGATGTTGTTTATAAAACTATATAAATAAAGACTTATGTAATAATTGTTTACCCTTTTTTTTTATGGACATGGGAGGTTTAATAAAGTGAAAGATTCCAGGGATAACATTTGAAAATGGCAAAAAGAAAGACATTGCTGCTGCTGAAGCCCTAATGCTAAGCAGCTGAAATGTTAACTTGCATTTATCATGGCGTTAACCTTTACTATAAATGACCAGTCTTTCCTCTGGTTGGGCAGGGCTGCTGGCTTCCAGGAGGAGTTTGCTTTTTACCCATGAAAAATGCACATTGCCCACTGGATTAAGTTTTAGATTTGATTTCAGATCCTAAAGTGTCCTCTGCAACTTGAACCATGACTTGTGTCACATTGGTTTACTGACTCTGGTTGAGTGAGTGTTTCAGAAATGCCAATTACCTTTTAAGAGTAATCTCTAAGTATCTGCAAGTATCAGAAAAAAATAATAGTTTAGCTGGAGCACCTCCCTTATGAAGACAGGCTGAGAAAGTTGGGGCTGTTCAGCCTAGAGAAGAGAAGACTACCTGGAGACCTCAGAGCAACCTTCCAGTATCTGAAGGGGGCCTACAAGGATACTGGGGAGGGACTCTTTGTTAGGGACTGTAGTGGTAGGACAAGGGGTAATGGGTTTAAACTTAAACAGGGGAAGTTTAGATTAGATATAAGGAAGAAGTTCTTTACAGTGAGGGTGGTGAGGCACTGGAATAGGTTGCCCAAGTAAGCTGCTCCAACTCTGGTGGTGTTCAAGGCCAGATTGGACAGAGCCTTGGGCAACATAGTTTAGCGTGTGGTGTCCCTGCTCATGGCAGGGAGGTTGCAACTAGATGATCTTAAGGTCCTTTCCAACCCTAACTATTCTATGATTCTATGAAATAAAATGCCATTCACTATGTAGCTTAGGGTTACACTAAATGAAGAATCCAGTGCCTTTCTTCAGCTATTGTCTTAGAAATGAAGGGCCTCCTGAGCAGAATGACTTGAACTCTCAGGACAAACCCCACTGTTGAGGCTTTTGACTTCTCTTGATAGTTGGGCAAATACCATGTGTTCTGCAGGCGTGTGCCATCTTCTGAACTTTTCAGTGGAGGAATTGGTTGCCCTGAGTCTGCAACTGTGTCACCTGAATGTGGTCACTGTTGGAGTTGTACCCAGGCACCTGCAATCTATGGGTAACTTATGTTGCAAAATCGATTAGTTTTCCAATGAGGTTATAAAAAGAAGCGCTGAGGTTATAAAATGAGTGTTGCAAGCAATGAGGTTATAAAAAGTGTGCTGCATGTGTTTAGGCCAGCACTTCTAAAATAAGCAGAACTTCAGCTATCCATGCCTTGAGGCTAAAACAAGTGTCAGCTTGTCCTTAAGAAAAACTTAAAGAGGCTATGGTTGCTTTCAGCTGCTCTGAATTTGACTTTCCTACACCTTCTAAAGGCTTCTATGCAAATGTACATAGCATGGGGAATAAACAAGAGAAGTTAAAGACATGCACATGTCTCCAGAGCTATGCTCTTACTGGCATTGTGGAGATGTGGTGGAATGGCTTCCTCTGACTGGAGTGTTGGAATGGAAGGATACAGGCTCATTGAAGGACAGGGAGGGGAGATGAGGAGGCGGTGTCACCTTCTACGTCAGTGACCAGCTGGAGCTCATTAAACTCTGCCTCAGCATGGAAGAGGAGCAGACTGAACACTTATGGGTCAGGATTAAAGGGGGGCCAGAGACAGGTGACATTGTAGTGGGGGTCTGCTACAGGCTGCCTGACCAGGAAGACCAAGTGGATGAAGCCCTCTATAGACAGATAGGAGCTGCCTCATGTTCACAAGCCCTGGTTTTCGTGGGGGACTTCAACCACCCCTGTATCTGTTGGAGGGACAACCCAGCAAAGCATAAGCAATCCAGGAGGTTCCTGGAATGTGTTGATGATAACATCCATCTCCAGCTCGCTACCCTGGTCTTGAGGAGAGCAGACTTTGACCTCTTCAGGGATCTGCTTGAGATAAAGTCTGGAGAAAAGAGGAGCCCAAGAAAGGTGATTAATATTCAGGGGTCACTTTTTTCAATCTTAGGAGAAGAAGTTAGGTCAAAAAGCCAGAAGGCCTGTGTAGATGAACAAGGAGCTCTTGGACAAACTCCAACACAAAAAGGAAGTGTATAGAGGGTGAAAGCAAGGACAGGTAGTCTTGGAGGAATTCAGAGAAATTATCCAAGCAGCCAGGGATCAGATTAGGAAAGCTGAAGCCTTGATAGGATTAAATCTGGCCAGGGACACCAAGGGTAACAAGAAAAGCTTGTATAGGTACGTTGGTGACAAAACTAGGGAAAATGTGGGCCTTCTTCAGAAGGAAACGGGAGACCTGATTACAGAGGACATGGAAAAGGCTGAGGTACATAATGAAGTTTTTGCCTCAGTCTTCACCAGCAAGTGCTGCAGCCACTTAGTGCTTAGCCACCAGCAAGTGCTTCACCTTATTTAGGTGGATAAGGAATTGGCTGGATGGTCACACTCAAGGATTTGCGGTCAAAAACTCATTGTCCAAGTGGAGACCAGTAACTAGTGGTGTCCCTCAGGGGCTGGTTTTGGGACTGATCTTGTTCAACATCTTTGTTGGTGACAGGGACAGTGGGATTGAGGCGCCCTCAGCAAGTTTGCTGATGACACCAAGCTGTGTGGCTTGATTGATACGCTGGAGGGAAGGGATGCCATCCAGAGGGACCTGGACACGCTTGAGAGGTGGGCCGATGCCAACCTTGCGAAGTTTAACCAAGCCAAGTGCAAGGTCCTGCATCCAGGTTGGGGTAATCCCAAACACAGATACAGGCTGGGGAGAGGCTGGGTTCAAAGCAGCCCTGCGGACAAAGATCTGGGGGTGTTGGTTGATGAGAAGCTCAACATGCCTCAGCATGTGCAGTTGCAGCCCAGAAACCAACCATATTCTGGGCTGCATCAAAAGGAGTGTGGCCAGCAGGTCAAGGGAGTTGACTGTTCCCCTCTACTCTGCTCTCATGAGACCCCACCTGGAACACAGCATTCAGGTCTGGGGCCCCCAACACAAGAAGGATGTGGGCTTGTTAGAGCAAGTCCAGAGAAGGGCCATGAAGATGATCAGAGGCCGGAGAACTTCTCCTATGAAAACAGACTGAGAAAATCGGGGTTGTTCAGCCTGGAGAAGAGAAGGCCCTAGGAAGGCCTTATAGCAGCCTTCTGGTACCTAAAGGGGGCCTACAAGAAGTCTGGAGAGGGACTTTTTACAAGGACATGTAGCAATAGGACAAGGGGGAGCAGCTTTAAACTGCAAGAGGGTAGATTTAGATTAGATATTAGGAAGAAATTCTGCACTATGAGAGTGGTAAGGCACTGGAACAGGTTGCCCAGAGAAGTTGCGGATGCTGGTAGATCATTCTATTATGTCAGCATGAGCGGTCATACAGTTATTAGCTAGAGTAGACAGCTGATCAGGCTGAAAAATACCTTTCTCCCTCATCTTGCAGCTTGTAGCTGCATAAGCAGGAGTGCAGGCAGGAGGGAAGGAAGAGGCTCACCAAGTTCAGGAAGATGTTATTTGGTCAGTTTCTGATAAGCAGTTTTGAAACTGCAGTTGGGGAGTTTAAACTTAGACGCAATCCTTAAGTTATTGGCCAGAATTGAAGGCCACTGGAACCCGGGAAAGTTTCATCCTGAAATGCTCAGCTTAAAGGTTGTCTGTGTTTAAAACTATACTTAGTAGTACTCTCACTCTCTAATTCTGGAAAGCCTCTCACAGGTTGGAGTCTGTAGGTCTGTGCTATAAATACAATCTCTGATCCTCAACTGTCTTTGTCAGTGACATGTATCCTCTGCTGCAGGGAACAGCCAGATGCCAGTATTTATTTGAGAGAGTGAGAGCTAAGTTCAGTGTAAATGGGGTTAACCAGAGTAAGAATATTTGCCGTTATTTGCTGCTACCCTGCATTCTCACAGCATCTGAGAGGCAGGTGCTGCTGCACATAAAATCCATGTGATATGATCTAGAGAATGTTGATAACTGGCTAACAGTAGCACTGGAGATGTGAAAGGGGGGGGTACCTTCCAATAGTACTTAATCTGAACAGTCCCTGTGATGTTAGCAGGAACAAAAGTTTCCACAGTAGGGTCAGACCAACAGATCTGCCACCTGAAAATGGGCCAGGGAGGCTTAAGCTTCCTTTGCCTTCTTCTCTTGTGAAAAGGGGGCAAGCATGAGCTAGCAACAGTCTGTTATGACCTCAGCCCTTGTGCTGAAGATGGTGGCAGAAGAATGCTGTCTTTAATCCTCTTCCTGGCTGTGAATCAACTCGGTGAAGTCTGTTGCAGTTTACGTCTGCTACCAACTGTTCGTACTGTTTCTATGCTGAAAACCTTTCCGGGCAGTGTAAGTGGATTTCTGTCAGATGATGTGCATGTCACTAACAGGAGCCTACGTGCTGAATGCAGATGATGGAACGTGTCTTGCTCCCAAAGATCACATTGCAGTTGTTTCCCTGTCTTAAAGCAAACAAGCGAAAAAGCAAGCTAGTGGAAAACTAGTGCCTTAAAGATCCGTGGGCAGTTATTTCTTTGGTTTAAGAGCCCAGTAAAATTCTGCAGTCTGGTGCTGTGGTCAAGAGTTCATAGAGGCTGAATTATCTGCCACTGAATTCTCCTTGCCTTCTGCATTCCTCAGTGCTCCTGGATTAAAGCCACTTGCTTCCTGCTTGGCATGGTACTTTTCAATTGTAATGTGCTTCCTCTTAAATGTCCAGAGGTCTAATGATACTATTGTAAACCTGTTAAAATTAATGCTGCAGAGGAAGCAGCTTAGTTAATTGCTTTTGCAAAAATATGGTGGTAGGCTGAACTATCTGACTGAGGCACATCACAGCCATTAACTGTTAACCTTTCGAAAGCTGAATAGCCTTGTGATACTATGTGGAAATCTGTCCCACAGCTTAGTAAGAGAATAACACGTTCATTTCTGGCCATGCAATATAACTAACGGTCTAGAAAATTAATATTGCAGTACAGAGGCAATCCTCAGCTATTTCAGGCGGTATCATTCTGTTAGAGTCTTCATTATTACTACATCTCTGTTTGCTTCTGCCTCCTTATCTTCATGTGGGAAGCACTGTTATTTAGATGGTGAATGTCTGTTTCTGTTTGGGGCTATAGTGTGCACTGATTTATTACTGTGTGATGTGTGAAAGGGAGTTTTCTTTTCAGGCTTTCCTATAAGGGGACAGTATTGAACTTGCTAAATGTGTGCATGCATCCAAGTATGTACTGAGTTCAACTTGGCTTTTTTCAGTCCATTCTGCATTCTCTTCATCACCTTGGCTTTTCTCTTTGAATTGTAGTACTTCTCAAACACGATTTTGGATCAAGCTTTTGTTTCCCCATAAGGCTGACGGTAAACATTATGCTTTTCTCCCTTTCCCTTTTCTTTTCCTTTTTAGTCATGGTGTCGGTATTATTTGGTTTCCTTTTACTGCAGCAGCTAGAGAGATGTTACTTGACTTAGTGTGTTGCAAAGTTGTATTGGTGTGTTGGGAGGCACGTTGGACCGAGTGCCAGATGTGAATCTCACCCTTGCACCTGTTGTGGGGCAACAAACTTCAGGCCTTAAAACTGATAGCCTGGGCTGCTGGTGCTCTTGCTTCTTGCCTTTTATAACTGTTGGGTTCATTGGGTGCTGTGTATCTTGGCTGCATAACCAACAAATCCCATGGGTGTTACCAAGCACTCATGGATATTTCTAATACCTTCACTTAACGAAAGCTGCCTTGTTGCTGTTGTCCTTTGAATACCATTTCTGCTTTGGCTGGAAAGAGGTTTGCTGTTTTTTCCAAAACCAATCCTAACTTTACCACTTCTGCCTAGCAACAGCATTAGAGATCTTAGAGCTAATGCCTGCTGCTGGCTGAACATGTGAGTTTCCAGTAGGGTTTTGCATCCTGATCTTTGCATTCAGGCCCCGATAATGCAGTTGTAGGGGTTCCTGTGAAGTTGCTTGCTGAGTGCCTTCAGGGAGAAGCTGCAGGCCTGATTGCCTGGTGATGGACGTGAGGAGATGAAGCCCAGTAGCCACAACCATAAAGCTCAAGTGTCAGTTGGACACAAACTTACTGTGCAGGCATCAGCTAGTCTTTGGTTAACTATGGGAAGGATCCAAGGTCATTTTGGCAACTAGGGAGGGCTGAACTGTGAAGCAGCTCTGTTTCCTTGGCCAGCAGTGCGTGGATCAGCAGTGCCGGTCAGTGATACTTGTTTTTAACCTTTCTGTCCTTCCTGTCTCCTCCTGCCCCACACATTGAGTAGGGCCATGCTATAAAGGCTCTCTGATTTTTGAGCCTGGTTTTCAGACCAAAGCTGACAGACCTGCTAGATAAAAAGTGACATTTATATTCTAATTTCTGGAGTTATAGGGTTCAGCCGCAAAGTATTAGCACCACTATACAGTATGTCCTGTGTTACTTAAAAGTGATGATGGTGAATAGGTTCAGTTATTTGAGGTTTCAAGTAATCCAGGGCAATTTTCAGTGCAATTAATACATGTCAGGAATTTGTGGAGATAACAAGGAGTTCTGGGTATCATTGAGGTGATACTGTAAACAAGTTATGAAAATTGTGCCAGAAACTGCCTCCACAAGTCGGTAGCAGAAGCTAATAAAATTTCTCAACTTCTGATCTAGAAAAATGATTTATACAGCTTTTACTTGACATACGCAGAAACAGAAAAACCTCTTTATTTTTGTACAATACTCGGATGTTTTCTTTCGTTAAGTTTCTCCTGTTACCCCTAAAGAGGTCAGACAGAAGGTGCTTCTTAAACCATAACAACTGCATGAAAAGCATAACTTGAAATGTCCTGAGAGTCCACATGCATCAGACACAGACAAGCTGTTTTGCTGTGCTGTTGATTTTTAAAGAAAATACAAGCAAATTAAAACACAACTGACCAAACAGAAAGAACACTCAAAAAAACCCCAAACCAAAACCCCTATAGGCTTGATACTATGTACTGGAAATTGGACTTTTTACAAGGACTTAGAGTAATACAATTTTTACAAGAACAATGGGTAGTGGCTTTAAACTGAAAGAAGGCTGATTTAGATTGGACATTAGGAAGAAATTCTTTACTGTGAGGGTGGTGAGACACTGGCACAAGTTGCCCAGAGAAGTTATGGACAACCCATCCCTGGCAGTGTTCAAGTCCAGGTCAGATGGGGCTTGGAGCAGCCTGGTCTAGTGGAAGGTGTCCCTGCCCATGGCAGGGGGGTTCAACTGGATGAGCTTTAAGGTCGCCTCCAGCCTGACCATTCTGTGATTCATGAAAAAATGATGAACAAATGCAGAAATCACATCTATCATTGGCAAAACCAGTTGCAAATCGGTAAATCAAATGGATGGTCCCTGGAGAGCACTGTCAAGAGATTTTATAAACGCCTATGTAGAGGCAAAAAGAAGTAAATAAATAAATAACTGTGCACCAAAATATCAAGTAAAATTTGTTGCTAAAGTCGGTGTTTAGTAAAAGACTTATGTAAGAAAGAAACGTGACAAAGTTTGTTATAGGAGGCTGGGGTTTGTTTTGTTCTGGGTTTTTTTGAGAAGCAGTTAGGCTAGTTTGATCTTCCTTCTTAGCATGCACACCTGTATATTATTTTTACAGTGCTGAATAGTGACTGGGTAGAATCTGATATGTCAGTGGACTAGAATTTTAGACAAGGAAGAAGCAAGGAAATTACATCCTCTCAGAGAAGTGTTGAAGTCAAACAAAAATTTAAGTAAGGTATAAGCAGAATTGTATTAGAATGGGTGATACTTTATCTTCAGCAATGTCACACCAGTTGTTACATGTTCTTTCATTCTGTCTAAAACAACCAAAAGAGCAAAAGCCAATCCAATATGATCATTATTTTGAAGGAAGTTTAGGAGCTGTATCTTCAGATACACCTGCCCTCAGTTTCTGAGTGTCTCAGATCTTTGAATGATACAGTTGGCTGTGACCAAAACCTGTTTTCCTGCACAGTAAATATCAACTTACTGGTATGGGTCCCCTTTATCCCTTTTATGCTAGACACTATATGGCATACAAAGTCTCTGCCTTCAGAATTTTATATTTAAGAAACAACACATAGCTGCAATCAGAAAGAAAACAGAAACAAGGTGTTTGTTGGCACAGTGTTATCAGCAAACCTGGGATCTAATTGCTGTTGGTTCTTCATAGCATAACTGAAATGCAGAATTTTGGGGAGGATAACAGAGTAGTTCTAGTGAAATTTGTAGGCTACATATAAGCATGAGGACTGTGTGTGAGAAAACATAAAATGCAAAATCTGCCTAGAGTCAGCACCCATAGTATTAGGTTAAGTTGGCTAGTTCCCAGGGGTGTTTGAGACCTTAAATGCTCTTTAGTCCTTACCCTCTGGTTGATCAGAGATTAATCACTTGCTTTTTTAAATACTGTTACCCAATCTCTTGAGCCACCCAATCCTGATTAAAATTTACTTTCTAAAATATGATCTTAGAGAAATTAAACTCCTTGAATTTCAGACTTCTACGTATTTTTGAAGAACTGTGAGTTCTTGGTGTTCTCATACTTGCATAAAAAATTCTTGCAGATACTTTATCTTCCCATGAATAGTTCACCTTGCTTATTCTATTTTGTTTGGCTGAAATTTGATGAGCAATATTAGAAATCCAGCAGTTAAGCCTGTGTACAAACTGTTATGTAAGCAAATTGCAGACCAAGAACTTCAAAGACTGTGCTCAGTATTCTCCATCACAGCTTCCAGTATGATTTGTTCTCTTTGTTTAAGTGTACAAATACTCTTGTCCTTTATAACTTTAAAATACAAGCTGGAGGAATAAAAGAACCAGTCTGAAGTTAGGAAGTGAATGGGAAGTAAATAAGAGGACAAACAGTCAACTGCTCTATTCAGGATAATGGAAGGTGGAGTTTGGGATATGCCAGAGAATGGAAAACCCTGGATAACCTCTGTGTTGTGGGTGTGGGCAACTCACTGAACAGTCTGCTTGGGTTTGGCAGCAGCATCTATCACCCTGGCTCGGCACAGCCACAGGACAGCTCTTGCAGAACTGCTCAACAGTAGCACCTTTCCCATTCAGGAACGAGTGGCCCAAATGCATGAGATCAGCTTAACAGTGCAGAATAGCACATTTAGGGATTTCCAGGTAGCCAAAAAGTCCCAGAAAGTGGGCACTGCTCATGTGCTAGCTGACTCTCCAGGCTCTCTGCAGACACATGCAGAGCTTGGAGCATGCTGAAGCCCCTGTGCAGCTCTGGGCTAACTGGCATGTACATATGCATGTACGAAGAACATGAGTGCCCGGGGTCTGGTACCTCCTGGGTGATTGGGCTCCCTGTGCTGCAGTTTGGGCAGTGTTACCACAACACCTAAGGTGGTTGCATAGCTCTGTATCCCCTGTATTTAGACGGGGCTACATCTGTTGACCTTGTAAGCCCCAAGTAGCTCTTAGTAGAGTCTCCAGATTTAAGGGCTGATTAGCTGCAGCACAGTGCTGAGCCTCAGCTGGGTCCATCCATTCAAGTAAGGCAGTCCTGAGTAAATGTCTGATAAATCTCAGTCGCTAGGAAAGGCAGAACAGAGGTGCTTGTCAAAGCCATTAAGCCCCACTGGCCTTGAGCTGATTTGGGGTAGCCATGTGTAACATTTGCATTCTCCAGAAATCCACACCTGCAGGAGTGGCTTGGAGACTTGAGCTGGCTGGGGACTGGGGCTCTGCAGTGCTTTAAATCAGCTAAATTGCTGGCGGCTTCTTGTTGGCTCTGGAGCTAGTACAGCTGCTTTCACAGTCCATAGAGCCTGGCCTAATAATCTTGCTGGACTCTAGTGGTTCTGCTGTCTACCTCTCTCTGAACAATCAAATGAACTCTTGAGTCCCATCTCGCTGTTAAGGAAAGGAAAAAATATTTACTTTTAAATTTACCTTTTTCCTTTATACACTCTCATCAGCTAAGCTTTACTTCTATCTATAGAATGTAGCTTTAAATCACAAAGGTTTTCAGAAGTAGTAGGTGAGGAGTTGGAAACTTGTTGTTTGAGGGTGCATGAACATCTCTGCTAGCCTTATTTGTGGCTGTTCTGAGCAGGAGCCACTGGTTATACCCAGGTAAGCTCAATTATCAGTATGGTTGGTGGTTTTCCTCTACAAACAAAAGGTGATATCAAGTCTGGTTAGAACAGAGGACAGGGTATGAACTGAATTTTTAGGAATGAAGTTACCAGGGATAGCTGATTTGTTTCCCCTTTCTTCTCCCTTCACCAACAAATGTCACAAGCTATTTCTACCATCTCCACCCCTTAGCTCCTGTTCCTGAAGACTTGGTGTGATGCATGTATTCACCTCCCTACCCTTGTTGCTTTGTGCATTCCTAGGGGAAAGAGGATGGTGCAGAAGTATGCCTCTAGTGTGTTGACAGAAAACTGAACAACAGGAGTATTTGTCCTGTAGGAGGAGAGATCCTTTGCTGTCTTCTGCAATAGGAATACACTGTAATTAAAGAAGAGTTCCTTTCTTTTCCTCTTGTTTTAATCACTGATTTTATGCCCATTAATTTGAGGAAATTCTGCTTCTTAAATAGCGTATATTATTATACTACTTTTTATTCCTTCTGAAAGCTTAGCCTTCCCAATTGCAAATGACTCTGGCATCCAGATGTAATCCAGGAATCCTGCTTTCCAAATGGCCCTTCAAAGGCATATTTACATGACCTCTACAGGCTTAATGAACATTAGTAATTTAAGTTGGCTGTTCTGCATAGTCTGTCTAGGTTTGCAACTACCATAGCTTCCTGAATAATTGTGCCAGTTCTTCAGTTATACCTAAGGGAATGCTTTCCTGATGGTTGAAAAGGGCTGGAAAATAAGTCACTGCCAAACTATTCGGTAGCTCATCTTGCCTTGAATATTTACCATTAAAAAGCTCCAAGATGACTGACAGTTATGGCCATGCTATCTAGACACCAAATGTATGTTTTCAAATCTGAGAAAGAAACAACGGATACATGGATTGAATGATGTGGTATTTAGTAATTTAGGCAGTTACACTGTATATGGTTGAAGTTAAGAATGGGCACTGATTTACTTAGCATCTTTGTGCACAGATATTTTGGTTGTCTGTGAAATGCACTTGGAGCAAATTGAAAGTTATTTGTTTTCTTCCCCTTCCTTTTCCTACCAAAATCATGCTAGGCATCTAAATATGAAAGCTTTCTATTTATTTTTTTTAATGGAAGTAAAAACAATAATGTAGATTTTCTAAGTGAAACGTGCTGGAACTGCATTCAGTACAAAAAGCCAATTAAAAAAAATAGTGGTTCTTGGACTTGAACAGCTACTTTTCAGAAGTATTTGCAAGGAGACCCCAGCATGTACATTATAGAAGTCTAGTGTGTTTTATGTAATGTTGGCATGAAAATGCAAAGCTATGAGTGGGGGGAAAATGTATGTCAGGTATCATGTAACAGCAGCAAAGAGATTTCTGATGTTTATCAAACCTTGAACACCACAGATTATTAAAACATATTCCTTGGCAATAAAGAGTAGATGTTTAATTTGAAAGAGAAATGGAATTTGTTGCTTTTTTTGCAGAGGTCACGAACTGAGCAGGAATGAGTCCTCCTTGGCGGTTTCACTATTTTGCCGTTTGCCTTAGGGAGCAGGGATTTGGTCCAATTTTAACAGCTACTGCCAGGCCCCCGGCCCCCACAGGCAGCTTTCTTGCATCTTTTGAGGCCCACCTACAGCAGCTGTACTTGGACATTGGGATGCAGAGGCCCTCCAATGGCTCTAGCTGCATAGTAGTATCCTGATCCTTGCATAGTGAATTGCTGTCTTTGCTGAGAGAAGTCCAGGTAATGGCCAACTGTTACTATTTTTGGTTTTAAATGAAAGATAGATTTGCTTCATATACCAAGCAAAAGAGAACATACCACATAAAAGAGCAAGAAAGTAAAGTCATGTTTACTTCATCACAGGTTGAGAAGTATTTTTCCAGATAGTCATCTCTGAATGTGAGCACAGGTACACTGTTTATGTTTTAAGTTACCTCTACTAGTTTATAATAGATTATGCTGATCAGGTAACTAATGATCCTCAGACATACCTTTTCAGGTGATCAGGCTTATGATGCACAGGATTTTTCCTCATTTTCTAACCCCCTCCATCCCAAAGGTCCTGTGGCAAGTTGCATCTCCCTGGAGCTGGGTTCCTTGAATAGTCAGTGCTGCTCTTCCTGGAAAACAAGGCTATTTTCTCTACAGTCAAGTCAAAATATAGAAAGCACGCATTGGGTAACAGTGCCCTGAGGTATCAAATGTGATCAAAGGGATCTCATGAGGCCTGCGGTCTGCAGGCAGAGAAAGGAAGGCAGGATCTGTGAAAAAAGGCAGTATCTTTTGTTAGACCTGCTAATATATTAAGGAAACATCGAATATATTTTAACACATATATTTGCTTTGCATAGGTAATCTTCTTTATCATCATAGAACAGTATCTTAGCAGGAACACATAAATAGGTTTTTTAAAGCATCTGTTGTGCCGTGGCTTAACATACAATTACCTTGACAGCAATCAGAAAAGGCAAAGGTTTATTCAGCGGTGTTTGGTTGTAGTTGATGGCTGCACATAACACCTAAAGGGCTTATTTGTGTTGGAGCTTAAGTTATTTGTAGCGTTCCTTTCGATTACCCCGGGACTGTACTTTTTGGGTGTATCACTCAGGAGGTAATTCAGCTTTATTCTTCTGTGAATTTCCTTGAGGTTTTTGTTTGTATGCGGTGTGATAACCTTTAACAGTATGTCTAGTGAAAAACCATACTTGCCAATACTTAATGCTCAAGTTAGTTTCTTTGGTGGTCCTGTTGCTTGGGCCTCCCTGACTTACAGGCTGGTATTGTTTTCACAGTATTTGGTGTAGTATTTCTTATGACTTACAGCTTTAAAGTGTATGTATTTTTTTGTTTACTTTAAGCAGTTTGTTTGGGATTGCTGCATTTGAGATCTTCTAAATCTGTAGTCAGACTGTGTGCTTTCCATAGTGCTTTATCATGTCCTGATAATCACATACAAATAAACCAAACTTAGGAAACAGCCTGTTCTCCTTACTTGTGAATTTCTTGCCTGTTTTTTATATTTTGCTGTAGAGCTCAGCAGTGGGCCAGCAGCCACACATTCTCTCAGAACAGAGGGTGCCCATTTTCCCCACACGGATGTCCTGAGGGAAGCACTGTAGCACTAGCTGTGGTTTCAGGGTTCCTTGACATCTGTGTTTAGGTCAGTCATACTTCCAGCACTTATAATGCAAATAAAGGTCAAATATGTCTTCATGATCTTTTTATCCCTCCAGATAGACAGCAGGACTGTTGTCAGGTTAAGAAGGGGTAGATGCCGCAGGTGCTGAGCTCCACTTGCAGTGAGAACATTATTGCTGTGATGTTTCTTTCAATCTTGTCTTTTCTATAGCTTTTGCCCCAACCCACTCTGCAGTTAAGTCTTGTACTGACCCACTTCATAGCCCAACCAACAAGGCAGAGTGAGGCAAATAACAGTCCTTTCCATCACAGCAGAATGAACCATGCTTTGCTTTTTTGGTGGTGTCTTTTTTAACTTCTGGTTTAACCACCAGACGCTGGATTTCCAAGGTGAATTCCCAGCACCTTCTAGGAGTGTTTGCCTGCAATTCACTGTACATGAGTTTGGTTTTAACTCTGCACTTGTTGAGCTTTATTCATCAAGGATGTGAAAAGTGAGTAACGAAAGAAGTCATGAAACAGGCCCAAACATTCACAAGCCAAGTGCTATCATCTGGGACTAAAAAGCTGTGGAGAAGGGATGGAAGGCAAATGTCCTCTTCCTTGGCCATGGCATAGCTGTTACATACAGTATGGCATCAACAGGCACCCCGTTTCCAAGATTGGGTGAAATCTGACATCTGGCTGACATCTGGCTGTGATTTCATTAGCATTAGAGCCAGTGCTTTGGGCTTTTTTTTCCTGCCTGCCTATGTTCTGTCTTCATTGCTGTAAACAAAGCCATCTTACTGAGGGTGTATCTTGGGTTTGGCAAACCTGATTGCTCTCCCCCTCAATGACAAGGATGTTGACTGAGCCCCCATTTGTTTAAATGTTTTATTTGTGTCTTGAGGGATAATGACCTGATGCAGCAAGGAGAAATATCAGGACCTACTTAACTAGTGAAGTCAGAGGGTCAGCCTCGTGCTCGTGCTGTATGCACCCCTCCCAACCCCCCGTGGTTTGCTTTTGCCTGTTGAGTTGAAGGCTGCTCTTGCTCATGTTCTTTCATATGGTCCCCTCCCATTATTTTCGTTTGTTGTGCTTCTCCCTTCCTGCAGTGTCTCTTTCCTCCTTTTACGTGATACCATGCTACAGGGAATTTAATCTCAATTTAAAAAACTGCAGAAATAAGACACATCATCCATTCTGTGCCCAGCATAACATTTTCACTACCTTCCCAGGACCTTCAATGCCCTTCTATATTGTGAGCCCCTTGCATTTGCTTTTCACTATACACAACATGGCTGTTCCTGTTTGGGGATTTTAATTATAACCATCATACAAATGACAGTAATGCACTGCGTTGTATAAGAAGCTTATAAATGTGGTTGAAATTTGTTACAGGGCAAAGATCTTAAAAGGCAAATAATCTGATGGTGAAGGATGGATGTAGGAAAATTCAAAGACAATTTCCTGTGTAGTGCTGCTATAGTTCTGATTTGCTCAAAGCATTACAGGCTTTTGATTTTAAACATTATGCTTTTTGGTATCTGGAGGACAAGTGTACTCACAATTAGATTTGCTTAACAGTTCATTTATTTAGGGCTTGTTTTTTTAGAGCACCCTGCCCCCTATCAATGTGCATGGTTTGATTTTGAAGGTTTTTTTGGTTTTGCTTATTTTCATTTTATTAGTGTAGATTGGATGTGCTTGTGTTTTATATGAAACTCATGATTGGAACTAATAGCAAAAGATTTTGCTGGATGCCAAAAATGCTAAGAGCAGGTCTCTGAAAAGATGAATGGAATATATTCTTTCCTTTGACCAGCTTTCCCGTCACACTGTCAAAGGAAGATAATTTTTATACTACCAAAGTAGTGTAAAATAGTGGTAACAAAGTTGTGCTCTATCTTCTTGCTGTAGGCACTTGCAATTTCCCAACCTCGTAAGCCTGGTTGGAAGCAGCAGGATCTAAGCTCCTTGGTAGGAATCTTGCACTTTGAGCTGGATACTGGGGGTCTGGTACTGAGCATCTTCTGGCAGTCTTAGGTATTACCTGGAGATTGCTTAGAGTGGTTTCTGATATGTTTGGTGTAGTTACAGTGTACTCCTGACAGACCCATTTTCTTCACAAAGGTTTTGAGGGTGTTTTTTGCCTTTTTTTTTAAAGGGAGTGGGGCTGTTGTTTGGGGAGACACATCTTTTACTTGTGGATGGCCCAAAAAGAAGCAGGGAAATGCTTGGCTGCTTTGCCACCTCCTCTGCTGAGCTGTGAAAGGTCCTGCTTGTCGGGCTTTCTGGCCTGTGGTGCTGCTGGCAAGCTTGGCCTCTCTCCCAGTGACTCCTGCAGCCCGCCCTGCCTTTGGAGCCGTGCAGTTTCATCTCAGGACAGCGAACGTTATTCATGCCGTTTTAACCGAATCACGTCTGCATTCATTCTCTGGGCCTGATTTTTGCCTTCAGGGCTCAGACGGTTCCACACACGGTGATTGCTTTCCTCCTGGGGGGTGTCGGGGCTGCTCCGCAGCAGTGGGGGTGGAGTTTGGGGTTCACAGCCTCACCGTCGGCAGCTGCGGG
>NW_009923087.1:0-12201 GCF_000696875.1 Nestor notabilis | reverse complement strand
TTCGGGAGGCGAGGATCAGGACACACTGACGGGCTGGTAAGTCCTGCTTTCCCTCCCCAGTCCCAGGGTTGCTCTCTTTCTGGTTTTCCCCATGTAGCATTTAATTTTCATGAGATGAGGCTGCGGTGTGCCAGAATCCAGGGGTGCATGCAGCCCTGTCTCCCCGTACTGTGCCGGTGGGGCTTGCTTCAGTTTGGTGGGCTGTCATCCTGCACCTTCTGGAGGGAAAGCGTCATAAGTTTCTAAGTGAATGTGTTCTGAGTACGGTGGAGCTCCTTCCAAATCTACTGATTTGGAATCTGCCACAGAAAACAATGTCTTCTGAAGTGTAGTTTTCTGTATATACAGAAAGCAAACTATATAAACTGTAAAACATTATATAGAGACTAGAACATTATATAGACACTCAAACATATACATACACTAAAACATAAATAGTAAAGCATATTGGATAAATAATAAAGATTATGTGTGTATGTCTATATACATATATATATCATATATATACATTTCATATATATATGTATATGAAAAGTTCCCAGCCTTTCTCAAAGAAGTTTTTTCCTGGTGGACTTGAACTGGATGTTTCAATATTTCCTTTCCATCTGCTCATGAAACAATCAAGAGCCATTGCTTTCATATTAATACATTGTCACCACTAATTATTTATATAAAATGGAAAAATGAGGGAATTAGGAAGAAACGTTGAGAGGAAACGAAAGACTTTTGAGAGTCAGTATTGGAAATTGCTCAGTAAAGCTGTTTGGAAATATATATATATTTTTTTAGAAATCTTCCAATTTATTCTGGAGCTGGGAAAATTTCAGCATTCCAGAAATGAAAAAGGCCACCTGTTTGTCTGCAGCTGTCCTGCAAAACAGCTTAGTGCTACTGGCAACTAATAATATCTCCAACTCGCAGAAGTGGCATGCACTTGGCATTTTGTTCAGTGTTCTGTGCAGACGTACAGCTTGGCTTGCTTTTGTTTTCCCCGAGTTTATCTGTATATCTCATCCAGGCCGTGCAGTAGCACATCTGACGAATGATGGTTCTGCAGCGATAAGCTCCAGGTCTGATTTGCAGCACGGATACAGTGAGAATATTTTGTATACTATTGTGGCAGATGAAAGGAATGGAAGTGGGCCAAATTCAAGCTGTTTGCTGTTGCATCTGATCAGCAGATCCTATGGAGAGAATTTGCCTGCTGTGAATATTTGATTCTCACTAGCTTGAACTATCTTGTGTGTTGGCAGTGCTACTGTGTGAATTTGCGGTGGCTTTCCAGGGTGTCTGTCCTGCACTGCTGCCAATTTCTGTGGGGTTTTTTTTACAGGGTTCAGGATTTTGTGCTCCATTTCGAGTGTAAGGAAAATGACTTAATGCTGTGCAGTAAACATCTTTTCATATTTATAACACATGGGTTATCAATCTTATAAAAACAAGGAAAAAAAAAAAGATTATAAATGAGCAGTATATTTTTGCCTCCCTCCACCTTTGTGGAGGTGTGTAATCCCTCTGCCTCCATTCTCTCTGCATTACCTGCAGATGGTGTCCTGGCAAAGTGATTTGGTAGAGTTGAGTCTGTCAGGTTACAAACCAGAAAGGATGAAGAGTTGATGGTATTGAAGTGCAGTTTTAAAAGCAAGAGCTGCTTTCCCTTCCTTCCCATGCATCTTTCCAACTCAGTTCTCAGGGAGTGACTGCCCTGCACCCCTGTTTGTCCATCCCTGCTCCTCCCCACCCCTTCTTGCTGGTTTGTGGCTGGCTTTGCCTGAGAGTTTGTAATGTTTTGTGTGTTGATTTTTGTGAAATTCAGTAAAGCAAGACATTCATAACTTTTTTCATTTCTAATACTTATAAGTAAATGACATTGCTTACAGTGCTGATCTAGCAGTAACTGTCAGGACTCTGCTTAGGCAGGCAGAAAAGGGCTGGGGTTTAACCTATCAGTGCATCCTGTATTTGTGCCCTCTGCTGTCCCCACACTTTTGTGGTAACAGTTTGTCTTCTGTAAGCAGCCTGTTTAGTTTATGTCACTGTATAGATAAAGCATGAATAACATTTTATAGATTTCTATAGATTATAGGTTAGTAGATTTATAGATATCTATAAATCTCTATATTTACAGATATAAAATTTTGTAGATTAAAAACCAGATAAAATTTGCAGAAGTTTAGGCTATAACCTGTAAGCTCACTGTTCCTGTGAAGGACAAAAGTCAGAAAAATATTTTCGATTGAATAGTGGTATGGGCTGAAACTGAGAGGAGACAGCATGAGATAGTTGCAGGTCCTCTGGGGCTGTAGGCGATGATGTGCTGACCAAGCGACCAACCCTGTGTCTACTCCAACTCTGCAACTGCAGCAAGTAACAGCTGAGAGAAAGGCAGTATCATATCCACTTAATGTGTTGAGGCAGTTGTGCAACAGTGCCTTGTAGGGGCTGCCAGAGGGAATGAGTTCAGGTTGTGTGTCTTCTGAGACCACTGTAAGAGATACCACCCTGTGAGCTGAGGCACAGCAGCTGGCCGCACTGCCATCCTTACCATTGCAGCGTGACCCATTTGCATGACCTATTTAACTCTGCCAAGTTTTAAGGAGCTGGGCATGCACATTAGGTGTGTGGTTTCAGTCACTTATTTAAAGTAAGGATGTTTTATATCCATTGCTGCCTATAAATCTATTTCTTTTCTCTTTTTTTGGCATTGTAGGTGACTACAAAAACCATGTAGTTACAGCTAACAGATACAGAACTATCATTTCTCTCAGAAAATGGAAAATATTAGCAAAATTTTCTGAGAACTGAAGAAACCAGGACTTGGCCTATGCAAGGTCTAGTAATCCTGAAAGAAAGCTTTGAAGGGAGCCGGGTCTTAACAGTAAGACTCCTTTCTCCTTTTAGTGGCTTATGAGTGTTTGTCTCTATAGTCTCAACAGAACTAACACGTACAAATCTCCAGTGTATTGGAGTGAACTAGGAAAACTTTAGTTTTGCAGTAGTATGAGATACACTATTGGCTTGGGGTTAGGCAGCGTAGGCGGGTTTACCTGAGTATCTGTAATTTGAAAACAATTTCTTTGTTGGCTTTTTTTTTAATCCTTTTAAACAAATCACCATTTTTAGGACCACTGGGAAATAAAAACTGTGAGACCGTTAACAAAACCAAAAACTTTTTAGTGCTCAGTGATTGCATCTTGTTGGCATGCGTGGTCATTTGTGCCCATAGAAGATACCAGCTTTCTGACAAATTGTTTGGGGGATAGTGTTAATGACTGTTGGCAAATGCTATTCTTACAATGACCATCAAAATAAAAGCATGTATGAAAACAGGCATAGGCTGGTGGCACTGGGAGTTTTTTGAGTAGTGGGCATTTGTTCATCAACAGAAGAACTGAATTTCCAAGCTACATGACTGCCAAATGGCTGATATTTTTTACTGCTTCGCGTAACTTGGATATGAACTTTTGGCATGAAGATGGATGCAATTAGTTACACTTGGAGTTCCCTCTACTTTGATTGTTTTCTAAACCTATTAGGTTACTCTGTCCTGTGCTTCCTGTATATTTTTGTTAGGAAATGTTGTTAGGGAATTTTTTTTTTATTTTTTTTTTTAATGCTTCTGCATTTTTATTAGTTTTACACATTGTTCCACCCACCATTTGGAAGTGACCAGAATTGTCCTCCATCAAAGCCTAAACACAAGAGTTATTCATGATGCAGTTGGAAAAATTATAATGCAAACTGTAAGCCAGATGGAGAATTTTACAAGCATCTTTTCATGTCATGAATGATGCTGTCTCTCTGCGTTATGGGCTCTCTGCTCTCTCAACTGCTGTTCCTTTCCCGCATGGCTCCCCTCCAGAGCTGTTAAGTTTCAGCCAGGGGAAAAAAAGGGAGATCTGGACTCCTCCAAATTTCCAAGTCTGTATTTCTTTGCGGTGCGGCTGGTGACGGCGAGCTTTGTGTGCAAGAGTGCTGGCATGCAGAGAGCACAGCGATTAGCATGCTGATTGCTGCGCCCCGACAGAATAAACAGGGCTGCTGTCGCCGAGCTATGGCCATGCCACCCAAACAAAGGCCCGGGAGCAGATATGGGGAGAGCCCTGCTCACGAATCCTGCTCTGTTTGGCAGGGTGGGCAAGAGCTGAACACTGCCCAGGCTCCTCTGCTTCCCAGATTTTACCGAAATGGAGGTCTCTGCCACACACTGTGGTTCTGCTCCACTCTAACTCTTCCCATGGCACCTTACCTCCAACTGGAGTTTTGAGATGAGAGGCCTCAGAGAGTATCAAGCTGTATGTTGCATCCTTACTTGTCCAAACACCTACCGTTGCAGTTGCTGTTCTAGTGGTGTATCTGCCTAAAACCTTGTTGTCTACTGGCCTTCAAGTTTTATCTGCATAAGAAAGATTCACTGGTTCTGTAAAAGGGGGCAGTGTACATTCATAAGTTTAAGTAAGTATAAACCAAACATTAAATGTATGTGCACACATACTGATTTAATCACCTCCGTGCAAAACTATGTGTCATCACTCATATTTGGTTTGAAAGAGGCTTATATCAGTTTCTGCTTAATCTCTCCTAGTTGTTTTTATTTTTTACACTCTGAAAATTGTAAATCCTTCCTAAAAACTGTTATAAAATTGGTGTTTCTTCTTACAGACAGTGGTCACATAAAGTGTAGCTGCAAGCATTTTATTAGGGCAGAAGGCACCTGCTCTCTTTTCCCAGTGGCTTCTGGCTGGTTAAGGTTGGAGAGGCAAGAGAGCAGTTGTGTTTACTAAGAGTAACTGGCTTGTTTGTATCAACATGCAAATGCTTTCTGAACAAACTGCGTGCATAACTGGCAATAGGCTGTTTCATACCTGCCCGTCCTGCTCTCTTCAGAAATCCAACCTTTTTGCCCAGTAACATTCTGCAGTTGTGTTGGCAGCCTGCAGCAGTAGGTGGGGAATTTAGCAGGGTTTTTCAGTTAAAGATTGCCAATATCTGGCTTTGGAAAGAGAAAAGTCAGCAAGCTTGTTGTAGTTACACATCTTAAAAAAAAGTTTCATATTTATCTGGTTTTCAAACAAAACATGTACTGACTTCTAAAATTATGTGACTGGAAATGTATTTGGTTCTTCATTTAGCTAATGATACGACTGTTTGTGAGCTGTTACTGAGTTAGGGAGAGATTGGTTTAGTAGGGTTATTTTTTTCGATGAAGAAGAGTTTAAAATTTGGGTTTGTTTTATTTTTGGTCTCTTTTCAGGATAATATCATCTTATTCTTAAGAGGCTGCAAAGAGCTGGGACTTAAAGAATCTCAGCTTTTTGATCCCGGTGATCTGCAGGACGCATCAAACAGAGTAACCATCAAGTAAGTACAAGAGCAGTTTGTGATTAGCATGTTACAACCTCAGATGCGTATGATGCAATAGCGAATAGTTAAGGATGAGCAAAAAAGGCTATAGAACTGTCATTTGTATAAAGCAAATAGGGAACTGAGGTTCGGGAAACCTTCAGCGCTGGGATGAATACACTGTTCCCTTCAACAGGCTTTTTCTAAGGGCTGTTATTTTTCCCAGAGATACTAACCACAGCTCTTTTAAAATACTGGTTTAGTTAAACAATGAGATTCTGTGGGACTTAGGGGTTTTCCTGAGTCTGAATTGATGGCATTCTTTTTTGTCTGTCCAACTAATGAACTATGTAGGCTGGGGAAAAAAAATCACAGCTCTGTTATTTCAGATTAAACTGGTTTGAAGATGCATTAGAGGACATTTATAGGCCTCTCAGACTCTACCAGGTGCAGACATCAGCACGGTCTGTTTATTGTCTAACAAGAGCGATAGCCTGGGACATGATAGTTGGGCTGAAAATGTCTGTGAGAAATGTGTGGACTGGAAATGCAGTTTAGATACCTTTTCATGGAAGCACACACCTACTGCCACACAAAGTACCACATGCATTTTAAGAGGTTCTCCTTCCTAATAGCTAATTATTTTTTTTAGAGGGTGAAGTCATTTTTTTAAAATCTCCTTTTAGTTGACAGCTTTTTAGCCACGGTATGTACGCATCCTCACTGCAAAGAGTATAGGTGCTTAGACTCTAATGCTTGTATTTTTAGCATTTCACTCCACAAAGTGATATAAAATATAGGTGTGAAACTGGCACAGAAAAATTACCGACTTCGCACAAAGTAGGCTTGAATCAAAGTCCATATAGTCATAGATTGAGGTCTTGATTCGGAACTGTTGTCCCTTTCAGGGAAGACTTTGTTGTCATGGACTAAAGGAACACAAGCAGTCAAACTGTGGTTTATTCTCCTTTATATTAATAGTGATCAAGCTCCCCACCCCCCAAAAACAAGAGCACCCCACATTTGCATAAAACTAACAAAATTTGTGATTGGTGTTATTTAGAAGTTCGTTTGGGGGTTTTTGGTTTGTTTGTTTGTTTGTTTTTTTTTGGTGTGTCATGTAATACTGAAAATTTACTGCTCTACAGACAAGCAAATACTTCTGAGTTGATTGAATGGTCTTGTTTCATTTGGCCAAAAAGATCACTAATGAAACCCTGGTCAGACATATCCATTTCAGAAAAGTGTATGGAAACAATTTTCTAAATTTCAGCAGCATTCTAGTTTTTTGTTTCTTTTTTTGCTTCTGGCAGTGGAAGCTGGGCAAATTTTCACGGTGTTCAAGCACTGTCTGGGAAAATTCAAAGGTTCTGAAAATCAAATTGGCCACTTTCCTTGTTTTAAGGAATAGTCTCCCATTTTTTTTTCTCCTTTCCAACTTTCTGGCTCTAATATAAGGTTCTTCTCGTCTGTACATACCAGTGAGAGGGAACTATGTAACATATTTCTTCTTAATCTGATAATGCTGCTGATACTTTACGATGTCCTGTAAAGTCATGACAATGAGTAGCTGGAGAGAGCTACAAAGCAATCCTATCTCCGTATAAAACCCTGGTGTCTATATGAAACCAGACAGAAAGAGTCTTTCTGATAAGAAGCTTGATCTTTTGGGGCTGAGGATGGTGGAGTACCTCGGAGGAGGCAGGTTGAGAGGCTGGGGCTAGCATGGAGCTCCAAGGAGAGCTGTCCAGCACATAAGCAAGTTGAACTAGGAGTAATAAACTCCATGGAGCTGGCTTGGCCCTCCGCTGAATATGATGCTGGATACATGTGAAGTGTCTCACTGCAATGGATTTTTTTTCTTCCCCCATCAACTCTTCAGAGAAAGCAGCTGTGGAATTGAGCCAGATGTTTTCCTAGCACTGTCCAACTTCACACTGTGTAACTGACTTGAGGTGTACAAGCCAAAGCCATGACTGTTGTAGAGAAATATGTTCAAGACTGTCTTCTGCTAGCTAGTTCCCATGAAGGTGACTTTTTTCCCCTCCTTGAAGACTTTTGAGGTTTTTTAAATACGGTTAAAAGGGTGTTTGTTCTGTGGTAAAGAATGAGTATGACATTATTGCACGTGATTAAGATAATGACATTTTTAACCATTTCTTTTTTCATATGAATGTTAATTGATGTATGCGTTAGATCTATTTTTTTTGGATCATTCAGCTTGTAAAAGTTATGAGCTAATGCTGTAAAGAATGTCTTCCTTACTTGTTAAACAAGACTCTTTACCACTGCTATTTTATAAGAAAAAAAACCCCGACTGTTTTATTTTTCTTAGCATGTGGGTATCAGTGGATAAAATTTTGTCTTTAAAAGATGTTGTAAAAAGAAATATATTTTAACATTGCCTATTTTTAGGCTTTTTTTATTCTCCCAGATTTAAGTACATTTATCTTTGGTTTTGTCAGGTAACTATTAATTCTGAAGTGGACTTACTGTTCTAGTAGAAAGCAATTCCACTATAAATAATCAGGACACAATCTTTACTGACTCTGAACTGCTCTTACTTGGTTTCCAGCATCTGAATGTGATGGACATTTCCTCCATTCATTTTTAAAGGTTTCTTTGCTGAATTTTGAAATGTTGTTTATGTTTGCACAAACTTTGTGCTTTGTTGTTTCTGTCATAGAACTTCTACCCTTTGATGAATGTTGATGAAAAAATAAGTTGAGGAGGATGACAACATTCAGCCTTGAGTGCTTGAGTATGCATTTAAAAAATAAATATGTTTTCCACAGCAGGTTCTGTTGTAAGTGGCAGGATCTTTGTTGCTTCACCCATCTACTTTGTTCTTTGTGATGCTTGTTTCCACAGAAGAATCCACTCTGTTTCCTTAATGTTTGGTGATGATTTCCTCAGTCTCCTCTGCATGTTTTGTTGCTTCCAGAATCAGTATGGGCTGCATGATTTATCACAGAGCAGAATCTGACTGCTGGATTACCGCAGAACCTATTTTAGCAGAGAGGACTTTCATCTTGTTTTTTGAAGAAATCAGCAAACTCTTTAAAGGACTTCTTGGCATTGTCCTACTTTACTGTGGGACCATTATAAACACATTTTTTTCTTGTACTTCCAGAATTCTAAATTAATGATTGAAGTAATGGTGACAAAATACTCCCATGTTATGAATAAACGAATGTGTGAACTACATGTTCTTAGCTTTCATGTGTTTCCAGCCAGCAGAAGCGTTCTGCAGGCTTTTGTCAGGGAAAACTTGATCTGCTGCATACATGCTCTTGGAAAATGTGTCTGCTTTCTGATTATATTTTCTTGTTTTTCTCCTGTGTGTGTGTGTGCAACCAGGAACATCGACTATAGTAGAAAGCTGAAAAATGTAAGTACATCACTTGGAGTATTTTTATTTTTTTTTTATTAGTCTGGTTAATCCTGCATTTGGCCTGAACAAGAATTGTGTCAGTAAAAACTGAGTACAGTTGAGTACTGCTAAAAAGTTATTCTGAATACAAACCTAACCAGGTTCTGTTGTACTAGAAAGTTAGGTAGAACTGCAATGGCAAAGCAGCCTTACAATACAAATAAACTAGAGAAAGTTTGTCTCTTCTTAGATAAGGAATAAATAGTGAAATCTCTGTGCTATCCATTGTGGTATTCACTGGGAACAGTTGGACTTGCCCATAAAGCTGTGCTTCTGTAGCCTTTCATGAATATATAGGCATAAAGTACATTTGCACAAAGCATCTAAAATGAAGCAAAATGGTTGTTAGATCTGGATGCAAGTCTTTGCTATCAGATTCGCTAGCTTTCTCATTCTTCTTCCAAATAAGTGAGTGTTTCCCCAGAAGGCTTATTCCATTTAACTTCAATTTCTTACTAATTTAACCTAATAGCAATGATAATGCATTCTGTAATTATGAAGTGGAAAAGAAAATGGCTAAACTTTGTTGGTCTCACAGTTAGTTGTTCACCTAAAGCCTAGCAAGATGTCTGTCCTTAGTCAGCTGTAAATTGCTAGAAATTCAATTTTATATTTGGCTCACATCCCTATAAATTGCTAGGAAACACCAAGACCTTTTCCTAATAACTGTGCAAGCCAGTAATCATGACTGCAGGTAAAAAAAAATAATAAAACTCACCCAAAACACCAATACCTCCCCAAAGAAAATTCATCCTGTGTTTCCTATCATCAGTTGAGTAGTATCTGCTGCATCCAGCACCCAGTGCTGCAGGGGAAGAGTTCAGCTTTGGCATTTTAGCACTTGTGAGCACTGCCTAAATATCTTTGTACAGATGTATTGTTTTAAAGGTAAAGTTTCAGAAGTATTCTCTACAATGTGCTTGTAGGCAATATATGCTTTCCAGGTGCATGGTCCTGCAACCTCAGCTGGCAGCCAGTTGGAATTGCTTGCAAATGTGATATTATTTGGGGAATAAAAACAAACAAAACCAATGGATAAAGAAAGGAAGAAGAGAGAAAATGATCAAATGCTAACAGAAATTAAAAATACCACAATCTTCATCAGAGAACTGAATGGCAAAATTAACTGGGCAGTTTCCTGGTTGCTAGGAATACTATATTTGCAAGTGTTTTCACTTAACTTGAGAACATGTAGTGTAAGAATTTTTTACATAAATTTGTTGACTAGTGCTGGTTGAAGGAAAATAGCTCGGATGAAGGTTGTTTGAAGATAAAACAATTCCATATTGTTGAAACCACCTCCTTTCACTCAGCACAGTAGTATCAATTTGGATGTAATTTTAAAAACAAGGGGAATATTTCTGAACTTTATTAAAAATGTTATTCGTTTGTTTCATGACATGTATGTTATCTAATAACTAAAGGGAAATACAAACGATATATATAAAATATTTTACATTATGCACCATGGTTGTTTTTAAACAGGGAATCTATGTGACACATGCTATGTCCTTTCGTGACAAGGCCGCAGCTGTGTGTGATTTTGGATATCACTCATGAAAAATGGGGATGTTAGAGAAAGTTGAGGAGAAAAGGCTAATCGAAAGTCTAGTATATGTGACTGAGGAGGAATGTGGGTGCATGTTTTAGGGAAGAGGAGTCTAGGAAAGAGATGACTGTCCCCAGCGCCCCCCTGGGATTTCTCCTAGTGCTATTTTCTTTAGGTTGCTATATACTATGAATTACATGGCCCTGTCAAAACATAAAATACTATATTTCAGTGTATTTAACTTTTTTAAGACAGTTAATGGCAACTATTATTTATTATCGGTTGCACATCTTTTCTACATCAAAGTATTTCCTCTTTGTTCTGCAGTTAAATACTTTGCAATGTCATGGAATGTGCCAAATAATGAGCATTAAGTGAGAAAAAGCCCTAAGTTCTGAGGTGATGGTTTGGCATTTTTAATCAGTGCAAAACACTGAACTGAATTGCCTTTGACAATCAGTATCCAGTCCAAATTGCTGCTTCACAGGTACCATTAAAGACAATGCTTTAAGTGGAGATGTATGTAGGTGCAGAGGACTGTCTTTGGGGGTATTTGATTTAACCATCATGAGCATTTTAATTTCTCCTTTCCTAAAAAAAGTGCAATACCAGCAGCATCAGATTTTTTTGCTACCTGAAGGAGTGAGAGGGTATATAAACATTTGCAAGAGCAATTCTTGGCTTTTCTTTTTCATGCTATTTTTGAAGTGACTTAAGAGTTACGGAGAGATATCAAGTCAGAACTTCAATGAAACCACTAATTCATTCTGTGTTAGTCTGATAGGAGCAACCAGATGCTCATGGCTTTTGATTAATCTTGGGCTAAGCATTTCTTAAGCTAGCAGAAGCCTGGAAGTAAATGTTCTCATGTCATCTGGTTAATTACATTAAGATGATTAAAAATGAACTGCCTTTTCTGTCCTTGAAAAAGGCAGACACACGTTTGAGAAGTTTTATTTATTCCGTTAGTCTTGATGGTTTTCATTAATGACCACTAGTGTTAGTACTTGTTAGGGATTTTTTTCCTATTGGATTTACAGATATATATTTATAAGTGTGTCTCCTAGACAGTTTCAAATATCTTGCCTAGTTTTTCTATTCAGTTTTATATTTGCTGTTTATTTTCCAGATAGACATGACAGTTTAATGTTTTTCTAAAAATACCAGAAAGATATGTTAAGTTACATACTCTGTAGGACTGTTTAAATTTTCATTGTTAGCCAATGCATTTATGTTTAACCACTGACAGACACTTTCAATTCTGTTTTATATATGACGAAGCCTTATGCCACTGTACAGTTTAGAATAAATGACATGCTGAAGGTAAGCAGGTTTAGGTAAGTGACTGTGTAGATGGCTTCAATTAATTCATATTAAATTTTGCAGGTGTTAGTCACCATTTATTGGCTAGGAAAAGCGGCAAACAACTGTACATCATATAGTGGATCAACCCTCAACCTGAAGGAGTTTGAAGGTTTGCTGGCACAAATGAGAAAGGTATCTTTTTTTGTTTTGGGAATGGAAATTTCATTTGGCTTATTACTCCCATAAATAACCTGTTTGTTGCGGAATATGAGAGAAGTGGGGGGCTGGAATACAAAGTGCTTACTAAACCCCTACCTTCTTCAAAAAAGTTTCTGGCTCTACCAAGCCATGAACACAACTTTCTTTGGCAGCCAACTTCGTGGCGATATCAGTGATGCAGCACATGGTGTCAAATAGGGCTTTAGAATTTTCATGTGACTCTGTCATCTTCATTTCCATGTGTTTTGGTTTCAATTATTTTAGGCCCACTATTATTAGGCCCGCTGTAGGAGACTTAGGCCCACTGTAGGAGAGGATCGAGTTTGAGATCATCTTAAGAACCTGGACGTGC
>NW_009923086.1:115108-159703 GCF_000696875.1 Nestor notabilis | reverse complement strand
CACTCAGTGTGTACGAGCCAGGCTGCTCCAGCCCCTTGTTTTTATGAGAAGCCAAGATAGAAGTAGACGTATGATTCCTTTAGCAGAGCATACGCCCGTGACATATAAGCACGAGGTGTGTTGGAGGCATGTTTTCCCTTCGGTACTCCAGGTTGAACAGCAGTTGATTTGCCCATCACATGGGGCTTCGGTTTGAGAGGCTCCGAGCAGGGCACCGGCTTGTGGGACAGCCCCAGCACTGTGGGACTTGGCAGCCCTGGTCCCCTCTTGAGCACCTTTGTGGTTCTCACTGAATAAACCTCTCCCCTTCTTTTTCCCCAAGAGGGTCAAAACACTTATTGTCAGGTTCTGATTTGCAAAACTCGGGACTTTACCTCTCCTTATTGCTCTCTCTGTTGCTTGCTCTCCAAAGACTGGTAAGGATTTTGCAGGTGATCTCCAGGCCCAAAAAGTGTCTGTGTCACACAGAAAGGCAGGGAGCAACCACGCAAAAATTTCTCTGCCATTTCCCAGTTGGAGCTCCTCTTCTGCCGATTGCTGGGGGGAGGGATAGAGAAAGGTCTACAGGTTTTTGTCTTCTCCACCCAGCAAACCCCAACTGCAGTGGTGGAATGAATTAAGGTGATTAGACTTCCTGCCGTCTGCCTTTGAGTTACAGTAATTTGGTTGATATGAGCAGATGGCTAATTAAGTGAAGCAGATACAGGGGTGGCATCATGGAAGATGGGCAGCAAAGGACAGCTGGCGTGGAACAGGTTGATCTCTGTTGGTTAGCACAAGCGGAGTTCAGGAGTCCATGCTGCAGTGTCATGTGGCTGTGCTCCTGTCTCTAGCATGAACTTGTGTGTTTTTACAGACCTAATGTGCAGTTAAGTGATTAGCCTGTGGACAACTGAGTTGACTGCATTTTCATTCACCAAAATCATTTACATGGTGTAACTCCCAAAAGTGAGCTGTCAAATTGCTCTCTGACGTGCTTATTCGTGAGCTGTTTGCAGGGATATGTAAGTTTCAGCTGTAGCCAACTGAACAGCATCTTCTTGCTGAAACAAACGTTAATAATGCAGTGGCAAAACTTCAGCATCTGTTAGGAAAAACCAGCATGAAAGTTTGCAAGTGCACTCCAGTTTCTTTAAATTCAGTGCACGTTGTGCTTTTTCTTGCTGTAATTTTAATGTTACAATTAATTGTTGATGTGTGCATGGAGTCCAGAAACTTGAATATGAAGTCAGTTCAGTTCTTATCAAACAGTTGTCCTCCGACAGACAGGACCTGTCAGGAAGGATGTGTTGCTGAGTGGGAAGTTATTGAAAGAGACAGTTGACCTCACTAATATTTGGCCAGGTCTCCTGTACATCCTTAGTCAAGGGAGAAGTATTCAATCTGCAACTGACTAGCACAACATAATTGTTTTGTACACCACTAAAATAATCTTTGACTATGTTCCAAGTATTTTCTATAACTTTCTTCTCCTGTAAGTAGCCCTCCCCTGCCCAAAAGGCAGAGTCAACCTATTGCTCAGGATTATTAATGGAGAGCACAGGAGGATGGATGTCTTCAGGGCTGCACCACGTGGCCTCTATAGCTGCTGCAACTGATATACCTGGAAAGGCCACAGCCCTCAGTTTATCCACAGGTACTTGTTGCCATCCATTCTCAGATTTCTTCATTAAAATCAATTGCAGTCAAAATGGGGAACTGGGGTTGATTAGTCTTGAGAAGAGAAGGCTCGGGGCGACCTTGTCACTCTCTACAGTTACCTGAAAGGAGGATGGAACAAGGAGATGGCTGGTCTCTTCTTCTGAGTGACAAGTGATAGGACAAGAGGTAACGGCCTCAAGCTGTGCCAGGGGGAGGTTTAGACAGGATATTAGGAAACGTTTCTTCACAGAGAGGGTTGATCAGGCATTGGAACAGGCTGCCCAGAGAAGTGGTGGAATCACCGTCCCTGGAGGTGTTAAAAAACTGTGTAAATGAGGCCCTTAGTGCATGGTTTAGTGGTGGACTTGGCAGTCCTGGGGTAATGGTTGGACTTGATGATCTTAAAGGTCTTTTCCAGCCTATTCTATGATCTGGGTTAGATGTGCAGGACAGACATAGCAGGGAAACGGTATGGCCATACCTGCTGTGGCTGTTTCTAACCTTATGCCGGCTGCTTTAAAGGGCGAATTGAATCTCCCTGCCTTCTTGTTCTCCCACTAAATACTCATCTGAAATACATGAAATGCTGTGTTTAAGTAAGGTGCTGTATCTTAATTAGTGCTGTATTTTAGCTGGTAGCAGTGCTCAAAAAGGGTGTATTAAACCCTTGCCTTTATCTTTCATGGTTGCTAGCAATACATACTGCTTCTGTGACTTAGGCACTTTGGCTTTTGAAGGTTTTGCCAGCTTGTGCAAGCAGCTTTAACAGTAATTCAAGCAATTTGCCCTGAATATCACAGAGCATTCTGTAGGATTATAGTCTTCTAAGAGGGACACCTAGTGGTAAAATACATTTTACTTAAAAATGTATTATTTGAGTCCTTTTCTCTGTGCGTGCTATTTCTGTGCTTGCTACCTGATGTCATAATTTAAGCAGTTAATTTCTGATGCTGCCATTAGAGAACATGCTTTTGTTTATCAATGACATGCCAAACTCATCTCAAATCATTGCATATAATGCTTTCCCATGTGATTTTTTTTTTAATAAATAAATACATTTTGTAAAAGTCCTTAATTCATCTTTTCTTTCTGTCTGTCTTCTTATCACTGTTCATTAGCAGAAGGAGGTGTTTACTTGGAATAAAGAACCAGTACATTGTAGCACAGATAAAAAGACACTGATTTGCATGAACTAGTCAGAGGGTCACTAGTCTAATACAATGAGACATTTGCCAGCACAAAGTCATGTAAATAAGGTGGATAAGGATTTTACAAGTTTGTCATTCCACAGGGACTGCTTGAGGAGCCATTTTTGACTAGTGAGGTTCACCATGATGCCTGCAGGGGCTGAAAGGGGTCTGCCTCTCCTGCTCTGCTCCCAAGGACGCTGGAGCATAACAGGCCAGGTGCTTCATGTTTTGTCACGTTTCAGAAAAGCATCAGATGCAACATTTTAGTGCCATTTCACAAAAAAACAGCAAACTGCATCTATCAGTATCTGTTTTGTAGTGTAATCTCGTAGCATATTCCTTTGGTTTAACTGCAGGGATACAGCTATCTTCCATGTGGGTTTTCTGTTCCCTGCAGATGGAATTTTGATGCAACAGCTTCAGAAGTTGTGACGAAGGAAAGATATTCGGTAACCTCAGGTAGAGGCAGAAAATGGCAAGTAGGATGTTTAAAACCAAACAAATAACACTGCTGGTGTGCATGGAGCCTGCACATGTGCCTACATACAAGTCTTTCTTCAGGCCACTCAGGAGAGGTAGTGGAATCTGAATTGGAAAGGGGTATGGCCTGATCTGTAACACAAGGTATTGTGGTAGAACAACAGCAAAATTGATTGCCAGTCACATAGTTGTATTGTTTGTTCCACTGATAAAAGGGTAAATCCTACCTGACCAACCTAATTGCTTTCCTTAGTAAAATGACTGCATATTTTGACAAAGGGAGAGCAGGGGATGTTATTTACTTCAATTTTAGCAAGGTTTTTGACATTGTTTTTTTGCAATATTTCATAGCCAAGTTGGGACACTTGGATGGGTGAATACTGAGATGGTTAAAAATGTGATTGGATGGTTGGGCTGAGAAGGTGATGGTCAATAGGTCATACTCTACTTTGAGGCTGATATTGAGTAGAGTAATACAGGGCTCTAGCCTGGGATCCTTCCCATTAAACATCTTTTTTTTTTTCAGTGACCTGGAAGAGGTGATGGATGCTTGCTCAAAAATTTTACAGATGTGACTAAATTAGCCAGATCATTCAGAGGGATCCAAACTGGCTGGGGAAGAGGATCAACAGGAGCCTAGTGATATCCAGCAGGGCTGAGTGCAAAGCCCTTGCCTGGGGAGGACAAACCCCATCAGTCACACTGGCTGTGGCTGCCCCCCTGGGGAGCAGCTCTGTTGAAAGGCCCCAGGGCTGGTGGGCAGTGAGGAGGGCATGAGCAGCAGTGCCTCTGCAGCAGGCATGGCCAGTGGCATCCCGGGCCATGCTGATGGGGACATGAGCAGTAGTAGCTCCTGGGAAGAGAGGAATCATCCTCCCTGCTCAGCACTTGTTAGGCCATATCTGGAAGGCTATGTCCAGTTCTGTTGCCTCCCAAGAGGCAAAAGAGATTGATAAACTACCACAAGTTCAGCAGAGGACCACCAAGATGGCCAGGGAGCAGTATTGATATTCATAGAATAGTTTGGATTGGAAGGGACCTTCAAAGGTCATCTAGTCCAACCCCCCTGCAATAAGCAGGGACATCTTCAACTAGATCCGGTTGCCCAGAACCACATCCAGCCTGGCCTTGAATGTGTCCACGCACTGTCAGCTCATGTTCTTGTATTCTAAAGATATAAAAATCTACCCATGTTGCTCAGCCCCTCTAGTTGAAGGGCCAGAAATACATTCATTATGTTTCAATTGATACTTTCAATTATAGTTGGTGTTTCTGAGCCATTTACATGTGAGAGCTAGCCTGTTGGCAAGTGGCATTTAGATAATGAAGCATTGCATCCCTTTTCAAGACAGCATAATTCTGTCCTAATATATTAATAGATGGGTTTAGCCTGTATTGTGGCTCTGTTTCTTCACCAATCCATTCTAACACCTTTTGAGTCTGTTGAATAATTTTAATCAAATTTGAAGGACAGCTAGATGTCTCAGAAATAAGTAAGTCGCTGGATGGAGAGACCAGATTAGTCCCTTTGTTGAGGGGAAGGTAGGCATAGCTCAGCAATTGCATGACTTTTCATTACCTCTTTTTTTTTTGGGAAGGGGGGACGATGGACAGTTTATGCAAGTAACAAGGTCCTGTTTACTCCACAGTCATAAGGACCATAACAGGACAACTGGGTTATTGGGGTGAGGAGAGGTCTCTGGAGCCAGGGGAGAGGGAGCAGCAGAGGACCTGGACCTGCAGGAAACCAAGCTCCTGTTGTTCTGCAGCTTGCTTTCTGAGGAGAGGCTTGTCAGTGGGTTGTTAAGTGCTTTGGAGGATGCTGTGATCCATTTCATGTGATCCATGGTGATTTCACTAATGTCACAAGGTAGTAAAGCTGATTCTAGTTCAGGGCTCATGCGTTGGTGTCCCGCTTTGAGTATCTGAATGCTGATGACTTGGAGAGTGAACTTCTCTCATATAAGGAGGACCCATCTGAAAATAAGAGGTCCATAGCAAGAGTCACTGTGGAAAAATAGCTACAGCTTCTGTCTTGAAGAAACTGAATAACCCTTAAACCTCTAAACAGCTTGCATGGTAAGATAGCTGTAACAAAGCCTGATACTGAAGCCTTTTCTCTTTAGTGGCTTTGCTCAGCTCTGCATGGCCAGCTGGGGTCAGCCTGTGTCCAGGTGAACATCTCATTTCTCCACTAAAGGTTCAGGACACAGTTTCGCTCACTTCTCTGTAAATAACAGCTTTCATCGCTTCCCTTACCCATTTTATCATGTGTTCATGGTAAGAGCAGGAGCACACATGCTGTTTCTGGCACGGAGGAGGAAATAACCAGTTGGGGGTGCAGCTTCTTTTGGGGACAGTGCTGCCTTAAAATGCTTGTGAAGTTACCGCCTCAGGCATCCTTGAGCTTTCTGTTCCACCATCTGAAGGGATGCCATCTACACTTTTTTTTTTAAGCTTCTGAAAAGCTTAGTCTGTTTTATGAGGAATGTGTTAGCTATCTTAGATATTTATGTAATTATACTAATGAAGTGGGTTTATTTATTGTTTTCTGAGGAAATGCTTGGTATTTTTGGATTCATGTTCTGCAAAGAGAGGAGATGAATTTCCTGTTGAAGATGATTTTTTCAAATGTCTTCAGAGCAAAAAAGTAAACTTGAAGAGTGATTACAGAATATTGGCTAATTAGCTATAGTGTAACTGCTTTAATTACTTTTATCCCTGAAGCCACATGACTGTGCAGATGACTAGCAGATGACTTATTTAAAAAAAAAAAAAAAAAAGAAAAAGAGACGTGTTCACACTGCAAGGTTAATGAGACTAATTAAATATAGTTTTCCTTAGCCAGATACTAAATCATAAAGCTTGGGGGACTGGGGGAGGGGGAGAATCCAAAGGCAGTCAGTGCTATTTCGAATAATGGTTTTATTCTGTTTTTTTTAATGCAAGGGGAAAAAAAAATAAAAAGCTGGAATTGAGTGATATTTTTGAATAAACACATTCAAAGATTTTATGAGACCTCACATGGCAAACTTTGAAAGTCTATTTAGAGACAATTACGCTGAGACATATTTGTTTTCACTTGCCCACTGCTTTAATTAATGGAGAAGTGGGCTTGAATAAGAGGTCTGTGTTAGGTAGAAGTCTCCATCTGCTCCTGTGTATTAACAGAACCTTTGTCCTTTCTCTACGTGGGTTTTATTATTTACACCATTATATTTCCTTTAGTAAACTGCATAATGTCTCACATTGAGTTCCGCAGACAGGATGGAGTTCTCTTTTTTTGTTAAATGATTTTATTTTTTTTTAAGTTTTCCTAAAAACTTTGTTTTCCGTGCAGAGTAGTTCGATATCCCACATTAAAAAAAAAAACAAACCAACAAATGAACAAACAACCCTTCCGAGATCCAAATTCTATGGTCTTTCAAGGAAACTTGAATCTCAGGCACAAAAATTAGATATTATACCTTACTGAGTTTCCATGTGTCGGTTACCTTCATCAGTAGCCTTGAGTTATGGGAAACAGAAGGTAAAACGTGTTGTATAGCGTATAGGGCTTAAACCAATGAATTTCATCATGTAGAGGTTTCACTAGTTTACATTTCAACTGTGTATGTGTGATCTGTATTTCTCGATATTCAAAAAGAAGGAAAGTAGCCACAGGTTTTGTAGCAATAGCTTTTCTCACCTTCTTTCTACATGTCAGTTGAGCTTCTTGCTTTTGGGGCAGAATGGATAAGCATGTGGCTATGAAAGCGGAGAGAAGTAATGAGAGTTTGTTGTTCGACTGGTTTGTGACTTTGCAAGCTCCTCCTTTTCTTTGTCACCATACAGTGGGGTGAAGCTGAAGCAATGCTAAAGAAATCCTTAAATTCATCAGGATTCCTTTGAAATTCATTCTTAGATTTACTTTTTCTGATTTTGCCCAACATTTTGACTTTGTAGGTACCGCTCATTTAACTACTGGTACGTTGTAATAGGGAAGGGGGGGTAAGGTGGCTTAGAGTGCTCAGAGCAAGGTCTCGTTTGGCTGTTTCATTCCTTTGTCCTGCATTTCCATTGAGTCATCTTTACCCTAAATTGGTTTCTCCAGAGCTTTTTGTAAGTCTAGTTAGGAAAACAAGCTTGTATTTACACAAACTTCAGCTAGTATATTAGTTCTGCACTTTTTTTGGCTATTAAAAATATAAAGTATGAAGAAAAAAAATAGGATAAGATTTCTGCACAAAATTAATGATTTTGGCTATCAGATTTTTCCCCCCCTTAATGTTTTAAACCTTTTTAGTCAACATGATTGAGGGAAATGCAAGTTTAATACAGTAGTGCAGAAGACTCATACAGATGAGATGTTCTTAATAAATTAAGTCACCCAGAATTATTATCTCTTACTATCTGAGCCCTTGTCCATATACTGATGTTAACTGATGATGATACTTGATGATTGATGGTGGTGATTTGCTCATGATTGGCAGTTAATGATTGTTGATGTTGTTCAGAGTATTTTAATGGATTGCTTATATGATTAGTATTTAGAAGAATTATGTTTTGGGACATGAGGGGTTTTAAAGATACTCTGATCTCTTTTTCATGTGTACTTCTGTGAGCAGTTTTTGTTCATTAACATTCAAAATAACACCTTTGGTTTATCATACTAAGCAGAACTTTAAAGATTTAGGAGCCTGGACCCTGAATTCTTCTTTACCCATCAGTTACCCTTTATGTCCCTTCTGTTTTTAGACAGTTTCATTATTTAGTAAACGTTGGGCATCAGCTTGTCTCTGGATCTGGTGGTTGTTTATAGATACCGAAGCTCATTGAAATTGTGAGCCAGGCTGCTGCAATGGGCACTTCAAGGAATTCACACATGTAGCATGTTGCACTGAGTCCTCTGGAGTGCTTGGCAAGGTGGGCACTTCTCAGGCAGGCATGCATCTCAGCAGCTTCTAGGCAGGTATGCTGCCCAGGAATTCAGTGCTTTTGGAAACTTGCAGTTTTTCCAGGTAGGCTCTAGTAGCAGATTCAGTAAAATTAGCTCTAGACAGTAAAACCCAAGTGCTTTGTTATGCAAGGGTCTGCCCAGAGGTTTTGGTGACCATGTGGGTTACAGTTCCTGTAAACAAGCATTCACCCACACAAAATTGCTGTTGCATCCTGGGTGCCACCAGACGAGCAAAGGACTGAATAAATGTTACCATATTCTGGAATCCAGAAGTAAATCATCAAGCAATGGCAGAAAGCTGTTTTGTAGATTTTGTTTGTTTGTTTGTTTGTTTGTTTTTTCAATATGCTACATGTATAAAAAAACTTCACAGTTCAAGACTGCAGCGTAGTCTCTCTCATCAGCAGTAAGTTAATTCAGTTGTAACGGCAAACAAAACATGCTGTGTGAAACATCCAGTTCACAGATAATACCCTAACAGAAGTTAATGCTATTATGGTGTCTTGAATGAGTGGTAAGTACTCAAGCCCTTTAAAGGACATGAAAGCACAACATGCTCTTCAGAGAGTCCAAACCAAGTTGCAACTTTCTACTGAAGTCCCACACCATATATTAAAAAGGATGCAGAAATAGATACAGCTTTTTTTTCTTTTCCCACTCCAGAACTTGGCTGGATCTCAAAAGTGCATGTGAATCGACCTGAAGTTGTGAGGCATGCAGAACAAATTAAAAAATGGAGAACTGTGAAAGGTAATTGGCAAGTAAGTGCTCTTTTTATGCATTCTGTTCCTGTATTTTTAAAGCAGTCACTCTGCCTCTCCAGGCTGCAATATTGAATTTTTTCCAAGATACATGTAAACTTAAAAGATGTGCTTGTCCATGTCTTATTTTAATAATTTGTATTTGATGATAGTGGGATGGAATAAGCTGATGCATTTATCCAAACAAGTTAAAAACCTTATAACTCATGAGTGGCAAAACCGCAAATGAATTTAAGTCATCTTTATTCATGAGTGGATTAAATTGTATATTACTATCCTACCACATTTATTCTGTTTCCCAGACAGACTTCTCTGCATGCTGACTTCTTATTTTTTAATTTTAAAGCTGGGAGATATGATCATGGTCGCTGTCAAGTTTGACCTACCTGGATGATTTTTCTTTACTTAAACATCCCCAACATGTGTGATTTCTTTTCTTAACTAGTTCTTACCTAAAACTCAAAAATCCTGACAGGCTATGGCATTCAGGGCTGGGTGGGGGGGAAGAGCCTACTACCGTTAAAGGGGCTGACTTCTCAACTCCTCAGATAAGGTAAATGATTGCTTATTTTCTATCTAATATAAAATAGGTTCACATAAACTATTGCTAAACCCAGTGGTGCAAATGAACTTTTTTTCAAGGCTGCCTTGTATTCATTGACGCACGTGTTCAGGCCGTCTTAGCAGTTACCCTCAACCTCTGCTGATTGCTGCTCTCCTGGCAGAATTGACAGACACTAGCCTGGTGTGCATTTTGGTTTCTCTGGTTTGTACATGAGACTCTTAATGCAAAGCCGTAAGATCAGCAACATAAGCTACTGCCTTCTGCAAAGCAGAGTAGGTGAGGCATGGCCATGTGCTGGCTTCCGCTGCCCCAGTGTCAGGACAGGACGGGGAATGGCAAGCAGAGCTGGCTGCAGGATGTCACGAATGCTTTGGCAGCTTTCAACCAAGGGCAAGGTCTGAAAAAAGCCATGCAGCAGACCGGGAGGTCCCAGTGAGATCTCAGCCCTTGTCCAAAGGACAAATTGATTCCTCATTCACCAAACAGCTGTTCTGCAAGCAAATATGCGTGATTCCTCCCTTCTGCATGCTAAATAAGTCATTTACTTGCAACGGTAACTGAAAACCTGGGAGCTGGAGGAAGGGGACAATGAAGGATCAGTCATAACAGTGAAATGTAAGAGAATAAAGCAAGAATCATTTAGCTATACCATAATTCTTAAAAATGCTCTTCAAAACAGTTGGCATCCTGAGCTTAGTGTGTTGGGCAGCCATTTTATGGTGGCTGAAGCTGCGTTCACAATGAGTACAGATCTTGCAGATGACAGTTGGGGGTAATCTGATGTAGCTGTAAGATCCTACTGGAAGGTGATAGGAAAAAAACCTTCCTACCTGTTAACATGATTCTGAAAATTTGGGCTTTGAATGTTATGATTAAATAAAAAATGGATATAAACTGGGGAAAGTTAGACACCAGCTCAACATTTCTGAAGTTTCTTATGTATGAAAAGGTCACTTGATACCAAGTTCAGGCTTTGGGTTGGGAAATGGTGTCAGTGAGAAAATCCAGAGGGTGTTCCAATAATCTTGGCTATCTTCAGATACTGCAGGTGCAGCAATGTAAAAAGTAAGTCTGCTGATTTGACCAAATATTTGACTATATAAAGAACAAAGACACAGAGATCCACAGGCTTTGATTGCAAAGAATTGTTGGGAAGAGATTTAGTGTCACTCCCTCAACATGGCTGTAGGACAAATGTTTAATTATTACTCATGCTTCTCCAATCTCCTGTATAGTAACACTGATACTGAGCTACTCAAGTAAGGTTTTACTTTGAAGAATGCCAGAAGCATCACTCCTTTATTTGAACACTGTCATTGCAGGATGGTAATGTGCTGTTTATTTTACAGGGGTGGTTTTGAACCTTTACATGCTTGAGGTTAAGCAGCTCCACAGATTCAAATTTTGAAGCCCATTTCCAAATACACATCTGAGAAACCCTTTTTTAAAAAAATGAAGTTCATACCAGTTCTTGGAACTCCTTGACTACATCTGCCTCCACGACTTTATGATTCATGTCGTAAGAGATGAGACAGAAATTCCCATGAAGGAAAGATAAAATCCAAGTAAAAGAAACTAAAACCCATTTAACATGAAAACCCTTTTTGAAGGATTTATAGAGTAAAAGTAGGAATCAGTTAGAACCAAGCAGTCAGGCTTTGACTAACAGAGGCCAGTAACGGTTCATTACTTCATTCAGTCACCCCAAAGCAGCTTTCAGTCTAACATTTACTGCAAGTTCAGAAGGGAGACTCCTGTCAGTGAAGTGTGAAAGGTTTGTAGGCTGGCCAGCCACTTAAGGTTTGCAGAGTAATACCCCCGTGCAGAAACAAGTTTTGCTGCCTATACTGAAAAATTGTGTCAGAGAGCAGTCAGAGAAGAGCTTTATGGACTTTGCCATTGCAAACTCTCCCCTTGCTGAACATGTGCCCACTAAGAGATGTCAGCTTTTTGCGAAGCCATTGCTGTAAATGAGAATTCGCTGGAAGACCTTCAACGAATAGTTCAAAGTAATGTCTTAAGCTCAATTTTTATTCAGCAAGATTCTATAGCATTTTCATCTAAACAGTGCTTACTTCCTCCCCCAGCCCCCCCCCCAATAATTACAGATGTTTTTTATGTCCTATTCACACAAAAGAAAGTGGAAACATCTGGAGTCTAGACCCTAAGTTTTAAGAAGTCTGGATTCTTACCCCCTACTGATTCAATGTTTCACTCTCACAGCAGGAGAAGCATGCAGACGTGCAAGTGTGCAAATTGATGATGTGTAGACTCATCTGGTTACTGGCAATTGCAAACCTGTGTGCCTCCTGAAGCACATATATAATTTGTTGTGCATACAAGCCTTAAAGACACAGACATTGTTTATAGAATGGAGCATGCTGTAACAGTGAGGTTCCTCACACAGGTGATGTTTTTATCTTTGTCTTACAGAATTAAATTTGAAACAAGATGCTTTTTATCCTGATAAAAATGTTTGTCTGATTCTTATAGAGTCCCATTTGGTAGTTAGTATTTGCACCAAAACTTGGAGTTTGAGCCTTTGATTCTGAGAGAATGGACTTCTGATTCCAAATCCTTTCTCTAGGATTAGATACTGTGCAAGACATGAACAAATATCTGCCAGCCCTGTCTGTCATAAACCATGCTTTGCGTATCCTCTATGTTATATCCCATATGTTTCCTCGTTCTTAAGGTGAGATCCAGGCTTCTGATTCCTGCATCTTCTAAGTCAGTTTGGTTTTGGAAGCATAAACTGAAATACTATATTCCTTTCTTCACTCCCTTTGTAGGCTGCCTGGCTGCTGAAAGCTGTCACCTGCATAGATCTTACCACTCTCTCAGGCGATGATACTCCTTCAAGTGTTCGCAGACTGTGTTTTAAAGCAAAACATCCCATCAGAGAGGATCTGCTGAAAGCCTTGGACATGCATGATAAAGGTATGGTAGTTTTCGTTGTGTGTATTTTGTAGAGAAAATGTCTACATTTCCTCATTATTCAGTTTGCAGAAAGGGGTAAAAATTACTCTTCTTCCTATAATGGAAGCAGTTATGGTAGGGAGCACTGCAGAACTAATTGTCCTGAGAGAACAAACTAGGTTCTATATGGTCTTATTCAAAGCAACTGTCTTAAGTTCTAACTACTAAACATCTATTCCTTTGAATTAATATAAGAATATAGGGAGAAAAAAAATCCATTCTTGGTTTGGCAACCAAAGTGGAGCATGTAAGTTTGATACCTAGTGAGCAAGTTCGATGTGGAAGCTGCAAGCGTGTAACCTCAGTGTATGTCTTTTAATAACTGCACTAAGGTGAAACTAATTGAGTATTCTGTTAATCTGCTGATGTCCTTAGTAAAATGGAGAAGGGGAGAGTGTTCGTACAAGTCCTTTGGATTTCATGCTTAGCTGCTATTTCTGTAACTACTGAGCCTGCCACTTTGCCTGTCAAAAAGATGCATCCCACAGTCCTAAGCATCTTACTTTTCCTTCAGAATACATTATCTGCTTGTTTCAGTAGTTAACTTAGGAGACATCTTCGCAGTCTGGTCTGCTTTAAGGAATTAGTCCTGTAATCAGTGTATGCGGTTGTGTGCATGTCACATACACATACGTACACACACAGGGTTCCCAGAGTTGAAGTCAACAGAGTTGGAGGGGTGGAAGACAGTCCTTAAAGACTAGTGATAAAACTTTCATTGACATTACTCAAGGAGGCTCCATCTCAAGTCCCAGTGTTACACCCAAGGCTGACGACAGTAAAATTTTGGAGCAAATTGAGACTGTCAATATAACTATAAATAAAATCTCTTTATAGCTGAGCAGTGTTTCTGAATTTTTCCAGATGTAATCACTGATGTATCAGTGAATACCATTTGACTTTTGTCCTGTCATATTGATATTATGGTGATCTAACAGAAAGAAAATCCCAGTGACATTTGGGGCATACTTTTACTATTGAAATATTTCAGTTTTACTTGGGCATTGGCCCACTGATTGAACTCATATAATGTAGAACCAAAGGGAAATCAGGCCTCCGGGTTTAAGCCATAGACATAAAATACTAAAGATTAGTCTTACTTTAGAACTTTGATTTATGGACTCTTCAGACAGATGAAGTATTAAATATGAGGCCAATTATCTGAGACTTTGAGAGAATAGGAGTAGGACTACATTAACATAAAGACTGCTCAGTTGCTGCTGGGCTTAGTCTGGCTCAACAAGTAAGGAAAGAGCTTGGCAGTGTGGTTTCTCTTGCAGTAAATTTCTGATTAAGCGTGCCTTAACAGTACGTGTTGGCATTAAACAGTGAATCTGTCGATAAAAATCTTGGCATTTTAACTCCTGCTAATGCAAACTTGCTTCCAGGGTCAGGTGAAGGAACATGAAGGAGGTAACAATATGGAAAATTACCTGAGCTGTTTGAGCAATATAGCAGACATCTCTAGTGCAGGTCCTTAAGATGTGTGTGAGAATGCAGAAGTGGGAGGTGAGAACAATGCACACATGCTCGTAATATGATTGCACTTGAGAAGGTGGAAATTAAATATGAAGAAGTGAACTGTAGCTTTTGCAGGTATTACTGTCGGAGCGGTTTGTGTGTATCCCGCAAGAGTCACCGATGCTGTTAATGCCCTAAAGGCTGCTGGCTGTAACATACCAGTAGCTTCAGGTAAGCTTGATTTGAAAATATCCTATTAAATGTGTTGATGCTGTAACATAGGTAGAAAGATCCAGCAATTTGAACTTGCTTTTGTTTCAGAGTGTAAGGTGGAAAGGTGGCTGGTGGAAGGAAGGGAATGGAGGGGAGAATTTGCTTCTTTTGTTTTCCTTCAAGCTTATCAGGAATGCAAAGTCTGTTTTGCTGGAAGCTCTTCAAAGAGGTCCTTAAGATATATTAGTACTTTCCTCACCCAAATAGAAGAAATTGAGATTGTGTGCAGGACAAAGTAACAGTAGGCACTAAGTAAACAACAGCGATGCAGTATGAACTTTAGAAGTTCCAATACACTTTTTTTTCTTCTTTTTTCCCTACCAATTGTTTAGCTTTCAAGTATAATCCTGTGTCATGGTTTAACCCCAGCTGCCAGCTAAGCACCACACAGCTGCTTGCTCACTTCCCCCTGCCAGCTCTTCTCCACTCGCCACACAAGAGAGACAAGTCCTGAATCTACAATAAGCAAGAAGTAGAATCAAAGAATTATACAGGTTGGAAGGGTGCTCTGGATGTCATCTGTTCCAACCTCTTGCGCAAAGCAAGAGCTAACTTTGAAGTTAGATCTGGTGTTCAATGTGAAGATCCATGTGTGGGGGTTTTTGTTGTTGTTTCATTGTTGTGTAGAGGAAAAAATATGTACTAAATGCATTTATTTGTAGAGATAAAAAGGATCTTGAAAAAGCCATTATTTTTTCCATTTCCAAAGTTACCTTTGGGTTTTTTACTTAAACATCATAAACAATCTGAAGTAGACCTCATCGAAAGTAATTTTTGTTATGTTTTAGCTGTTAAACGTGTTACTAGAATTTAGCTTGAAATACTGCGTAAAATAATGGGAAAGAATTAAAAATGTATGTATTGCTTCATCTGTGAGCTCACTCATTGTTTGTTCAATTCTGCTGGAAGCAATAGATATCATACTTTCTTATGTAGGCTGCTTTGGAAAATATTAAGGCATGTGGAAGAGATGTTTTTGCAAGATGCACTTAGTATCTTGCTGGACTTAGTATCTTGCTTGATTCTTGAGGAAATAGCTAATGCTTCTTGTGGATGAAGAGAGGATAGGATGATATGCCTTTAGATTTTTGAATCATGTTATGGATAAAAAAATAAAACAACTTTTAAACTCTTTGGTGTATTAGAGGTATATGCAATTTTATGGTCAGTTTATAAAACGTTTTCTTTCCTCTACCTGCATCCCCCTTTTTGCTAGTGGCTGCTGGGTTTCCATCTGGACAAACTCCTCTAGAAATCAAACTGGCTGAAATAAAGCTGGCTGTGCAATATGGTGCTAGAGAGATTGACATTGTCATTAGCAGGACTCTGGTGCTGACTGGCCAGTGGGAAGGTAAGTACCTACCCTTTGGCAAGGAACCTAAAAGTCTGTATCTGCATATACAAGCTCTGTCTTTGTCTCTTCCCAAGTCTCCATATTGGTTCTTGAAAAATTCTGTTCCTCCCTTAAAAGTAATTGGTAATCTGGGACACTGAGCTATATAAAAACTATTTAATTTATGAAGAATGGTTGCGTTTTTTAAAAGAATGCTGTTACAAGTGCCGTCAGACTGGGCATGCAGAATTGCTTTGTTTTGAAAATTAGGGGCTATTTCCTTCTATGCCTTCAGAGTATTTTGTTTACAGGATTAAAAAAAAAATAGCAAATGAAATAGAAGTGAATGTCTAATTATTTGAACAGTTTTGTTAAAACCCCCAAGGGACGACTAATGTAGATGATAGCTCGTTAAATGTACATGTTTCAGTTCTTAACAAAAATATGTATTTTAGTTGTTTTCTTTTTCGTGAAAGTTGAGGATACAAATTGACTGTTCGTATTATTATTGATGTTCTTGTGTCTGTAGACTACTACTAATTAGTAAGAACAATAATGCTGAAGATGGTTTTTGCTCTAATTGCCTCCTTAATGTACTGTGAATGGTTTGCCTTAAGTGCTGACAATGTTCCTATAACTAATCTCCATGTGAAGGTAAACACATCATTGTCTTGGAATGAATTTTCCTTTAGTTGTATAATGTAGTGCATAATAGCCTGTTTGCCTGGAAGACTTCATAAAGAATCCCTCGTACCTGAGTTTGGTTAAGGAAATAGAATTATCATGGTAACAGATCATATTTTCTGATTTTGGTCTTCCTTCAATTAGCAGTTAGAACTGAACAAAAAACCCCACATGTTTCTGCATCTGTTTCTTCAGGACTGCTACTCTGGTTTCCACTTCCATACCTTGTTCTCTTTTGTAGTTCTTACCGTCTCCACCTTTGCTCTTGGGTATATGCAGCTTTACAAATATTTGACTTCTTGACATTGTTGCAGACATTTGTTTCTTTCAGAGTGGCTATTTTATATTCAGGTATGGCCTCAGAAATTGCTGTAATGTGGAGACAGGATGATTGAGTGGTTTTAAATAAGACAGAATGTTGGTTCTGTACCAGCTGGCGGCAAGACTATACATACACCTTCCTGCAGTATAACTTTGTTGGCATTTACACTGTTGCCTACAAATCAGCTACTCCCTCCAGGAGCTGTGCTTTGCTGGGAACATGTATTGGTCTTGGATACAAGGTGAGCAGAATCAGTGATCTGTCACTAAGACTAAAAAAAGACCACTGAAGTGGACATGAGCAGCAACTTCCAATTGTGCCTGAAGAAGTCTGTTTTGTAGCAATTTCTGGCATTAACTGTGGTTGCTATGCTTCAGACTTCATGGTGCAAACGACTGTTAAGTGCAAGTTGCATAGAGAGATATCAGAAAGTTAGTGCATGTAAGCAATTGCAAATGCAGGCTTGAGGTTTTATTGCCCAGGATTACATGAAGAGGGACTCAGAGGTGGAATACAAGGCTAGATTCAGAGAGAAAGCTTGTACTGGTGACTGAAATGATCTGGACGTACATTGTTAGGTTTTTCTCTATGGGAAATGAATTGGGTTTTGTGATCACAAATTACAGGAGAGGAATACACAGACATAGCAAAGATGGATGTAGTATAAAGCTGTCACCTTACTAAATAAGTAAATTAGGGATGACTTTTGATTTGGAATGCATATTCTTTGATGCAGAGCTGAAGTCATGACAAGGTTGAAAGCTGTCCTTTTTTTAGCAATGGTTAGTTTATTTATTTTTTTTTTTTTTACTGAGGGCAGAATTGAAATTATTTCCAAATGTTTTCTGAAAGTTGATTCATGAATGCAAATCTGTGTTGGGCACATATTTACATGGTCTTGAAAAAAGCTACCTCAGGAGCAGAATTTACATGCCATGATGCTACAGGGTGAAAAATTATATTTAATCTGCCTATCCAAAAAAAAAAAAATTACTTCAGTAGGTGATCCGAACATTTTGATAAAAATCTAGTATTCTGAATTCCTGCTTAGCTTTCAATAGGTGTATGTTATCTGTATGAACATGCAGGTTTCCATCTCTAGCTAATGATTAGATGTGATACACAACAATGTATAAAGAGTGTTCTAGGAAGCTAGAAGAAGGGATGAAGAAGTCCCTGTATTACATAAGATTGAAAATTCTAGTCCAGTAACTGTGCCTGTGTTGAAGGTGCTTCATCAACTAGAGCTGCCTTGCAGTTATGACAGAACCTCTGCTTATGCTTATAACACTAACATATTTTTATTGTTATTTTCTCATGTTGCCTGTCTTCACAATGTCAGGAGTTATTGACAAAAATATGTATGTGGTAGAGTGCTTTATTTTACCATTCATATATTTTTAGCTTTTCTTCTAGCCTGTGCAATAGTTGGGGTCACCATGATATAATAGTGTTGCTTTGTGATTTGTTTCAAAGGCTTGTTTGGTTATTAAATATTTTAGTGTCTGTCCAATTATGTCAAGTTATTTTAAAGCAGTCCTTAAATATTGTTGGAGCTCTTTATGACACTCAGAATATGTTTTCTAGATCTTTATGAAGTAATTGGTAAGATCTTTTTAAAAGTGTTGAACATGAAAGCAGTTTTATTGGACACTAAATTACACTGGAACATAACATTAAATGGGATATAAGTTAGTGAACTTACATACCTTTTACAACCTATTAGCTTTTAAAGCAATACTACTTTACAACAGTTTACTCAACCATTGTCTTGTATCACTTGACGAAGTATGGATTAAGCTTAAAAATCAAAATTTAGATACTGTCTTTAGGCAAAGAATGTGGATATTGTCTTAAGGAACAGAATGTGGAGCCTGTATATAAAGAATGATGAACACAGGTGAATTTGACAAACAAAAACTGGATTTATTTTTATTTTTTTCCTCTGTAATCAGTGAATATGTTGGAGTTGCTGTACCTTCTGAAGCTGTCTGGGGTGCTGTAATGTTAATTCTGTTTCCATAGCTTTTAGCGAACACCTGGACATACTGCAATGTCACCAGCTTCAGAGGTATTGTTAACCCATCATTTCCTCTTTGTCAGTTGAATTTTCCTACAAAATAAGGGAAGTACACCAGTATATTCCAAGGTGTTTGAACATGACTGCATCCATGAAATACAGTAGGTATAACCTCATTATGAAAGCTGCCTTTCAGTTCTGTTAGTAATTATTCAAATGAGAGCTGAGAAGCTTTGTTCAGGGATTGGGGCCCCCTTTTGTGCTACATACTTTATAAACAGCACAGAGAACATACATTCCCCACTCCAGAGTCTTGGAAAAGACTCCACATGTTGTTCAGAAATACTGTAGCTGGATTTACCATTTTCTAGGTGTGCAAGCTGACGTGGGATCTCAAAGTCTAGTTGCACAATTTCTGTCTTATATTGTCAGCAGTAGCTCAGATTCCTGAAGCCAAGCTCTGTTTTCAGTTTCATGGGAATCACTGGAGCCTGGAGTTGCACATATGTGACTGAGAGTAGAACTGAAAGAGTCGTGTTGTGCTGATAGCCTCGTGCTTGTCATTTTGTTAACAAACCTGCCATTAACATGCAAGACAGAAGGGACTCCAGCTCATTTTCCAGTTTCCCATCATGATTACCTTGATCTTTTGGTCTAACAGAAATTGAAACATCTTCCCTCCTTGTCTCTGTTTCTTACCCTTAACATCAGTCAATGTGACTGACTAGATAAAAACAGCAAATAAGATGCATTTAAAAAAAAAAAAAAAAAAAAGGAAATGTTTTTATCACCACATTTTTGGAGAAGAGCTGTTTCATAAAACTTTAAGCTGTGGGGTTTTCTTTCCCCATAATATTTGCATTTCCTTTGTAGGAGATATGGATTATCCCCTTTATTTTGTAATTCTTAGTACAAATGTATCAGACCAAAGCAAAAGACCATATAGACATCTAGACAGTCTAGGGCAGATTATAGCCAGCAGTAATTGTCAGGCATGTTTGCTTGAGAAATGTTCAGGGGGAGGAACGTTTTATTTGATGTATTTAATAGCTGCTAAAATCAATATAATGTACTGAATAGTTACAATTTTAGGAAAACCACAAAAAGAACACCTTCCGACATTTATATTTTATGACAGTGAAATAAAAACTACAGCTATGAAAGTATCTTTTTTCCTATAAAATCTGATTTTTCTGATTTCTATAAATGCATCCAGTAAAAGCAGATCTAAAGTTCTTATGTCACATCTGTTTTAACATCTAAGTCAGTGGAGCTAGTACAGACTACATCAGTGAGCATCTGGCTCCAAATATATTCTATAAGGGTTTGCTTGCTTTGGGGTTTGTTTCTTTTTTTTTTTTTTTGGTTTTTTTTTTGTTTGTTTGTTTTTTGTTTTCTTTTTTGGTTTTTTTGTTTTCTTTTTTTTGTTTTAGGTTTGTTTTTTTTTTTTGGTGTGTGTTTTTTTGGGGGTGGGGTTTTTTTTTGGTTTTTTTTTTGGTTTGTTTGTTTGTTGGTTTGTTTTGTTTTGTTTTGTTTTTTTTCTGTCCTCCAGCATAAGACTTAGACTTCTTTTAGAATGGATCATGGTACTGTGTTCAAGATGCTACACATTACTGGTCATTTGCTTTGAGAGCTCTCAGTGTTCTTTCCCTTGTTATTAGCTGTTAGGAGCAGAGAGTCTTTTGCAACCTCTTCATGGTGGTCTTAGCTCACAGCAGGGTTTTCTATGACACAGGTTTTTCCCAAAATCTTTGTGCCACTGCTGCTAACCTGAGAAGCTCTGTCCGCTGTGTCAGTTACTGGTGTTCTGCACAGGTCACAGATGTTCCCAGAACTGCGGAGTCCAGCTCTGCTCCTGTTCAGCTTGACAGAGCTGCATAGTTAACTGATGGACTTTCTGGCAGCACAAACTGTCATAGAATCAGCCCAAGACCCCTTGAAAAACAGTACATTTTCAAGTGTGATTAACTTCACCAATACTTAGATGCCAGGAAGTTTCAGGATAATCAAGTTACTTGTGCCTTCATTTAAATCTGACTGGCTACAGCGACTTCTTTTTTATTTTTGAAAGGAATAGGAGTTTTTGCACTTGTTCTGTAGCAAAGCAGTTCCTGCTTGCATCGGGACTGGGGTGCTCTGGTTTATTTTCTCTGTTCCAGAGGTAGTTGCGTTTCTATTTGTGCTTTTACCATAAGGTTAAGAATGTCCTACTGTCTGCAATAATTGGTCTCTGAATAAAGAGCAGTATTTACTACCTACACACCTGCCCCATTAAAGCTTGCTCACTTTTCCACCACCTCAGCTAACCTGATAGACATGGATGATTGAAGATCCTCTGTTGTTCCTGTCTGTGGATTGATCCATGCTGTCAGATAGTGAGACATTTCAAATGAAAGTACCTTCCAACAATAGGGAGAGTGCTGTAGCTGTGGTACTAACTCCAGTGAACAACAGCTGTAAGGATATAATTTCTTTTCATGGAATCCAACCTAAATGTACATTTTGTTGATTTTTGTTTTGACATTTTTGGTGGTGTATCTTAAAGGTAGAGAAAAGTCAAGTCTTTTCTTCTTGTTACTGAAACAAGAAGAACATGAAAGATGCCTTCTCTGGGTTTTGGAAAGAGTCACTCCACAAAAAGAGACTGCATTTGGATCTAACATGAGCAGTGTTATCAAATGCACAAGAAAATAGCACAGGTTCTTTGTAGTCTCGATTTGATGTAGGTTTCTAGAGTATTATCAATTGATCAATAAAACATGTTAGACTGCATGCTAGTACTGATTAATTCACACCTTTGGTACACAGTAAGAACCAAGGTGAAGCCTGGTGTCTGTAAAGGGACTTGCTAAGTGCATTAGCCAGCTGTCTACTAATGTGTGTAGTACCTCTCGGCAGATCACCCCAGCGATCCCAGCCCTGGCTGCCTGGTGTGCTGATGGATGTGGCGCAGTAGGATACAGCAGCACTGCGGGTGGAGGGGAGGTCCAGCACCTGGCAAACCCTACTGTGTGTTTCTAGGTCTCGCTTCAGGACTGAGGGGAAAAGAAAGTTTGTCTTGCTGAAAGACTTTAGTCTTCATAGCCATATCCTAGAATATTTTAGTAAGAAAGATTTGTTCAAAGCTGTGTTTAACCTTCCATAAAAGAACTTTCTGATTATGTGTTTGAAGATTGAGTACAATGTGTGAAAAGGACTCTCTTGCAAAGGATCCTGCTTGCTTATTTTGCTTCCCCCCCCCGCCTTAATTCAAATTCCAGAAATGGTTGCTGTGCACTGCAAGAGCTGCTTTTCTCTCCACACTCGTGAATTTTACCAAAAAGTGGGGGAGGGATTCCCTGTGCTCCTTGTGTTGTGTTAACTGACCAGGTCCACAAGTTGTAGCCTATTTACAGTCAATTATGTCCATTTTATTCCAGTCCTTACTGAGGCAGTGAAAATATACAACTGTTAGAAACTTAAGCATGCCTCTGGGCATGACACTTCATAAATCCTAAAGCAGGAGTTGGGGAGGGGGGAGTTCTGCTCTGGACAATGTCCACGAGCAGCCAGATGCTGGTCTGTCTTCCCTGTCCCTGCTTCTCCCTGTCCACAGCCGGGTTGCATGGCAGCTCACTGAGTGGTGGTGAGCAGATGGGATGTGTGCTGCTTTGTGGCAGGGACACACTGACTGCGTGGAGATGAGAGCTAAGGAGAACCAAAGGTCAGAAGACAGACTGATAGCAAGAAGCCTCCAAGGGCAGTGGGACTCTCTGTGGGGAGGGGAGGCAACTCCAGGGCAAGATTTGCTTTTTGTTTTCCAAGTGGTGTGAAGATAACAGATAATGGTGTGCTTTATCTCCAATCTTAAAGGCTTTATGTAAGTCAGTCCTTCTGTCTTTGTCAGTGCAAGTGACAGTGCTTGTGTGTACAGCAGTGGCTGCGACAAACCTCCTTCCTGAACTTCCTGAACTGGCTTCTCAGCCAAGTGCGGGGTATCAGAAGTGAGGGTCTTTGGAGCTGTAGCTCCACAGATTGCTAGACAAATGTTGTCCTGTTGGCCCTTCTGCAGTGTTTCCTTGACCCTTACTGGGGCCATCTGAGGTCACAACACAGGGTGGTCCGAATCCTTGTTAACCTTGTGGGCAATGCAACTGCTCAAGGTGGTTTGTAAACACAGATCCATGCAGATTTGCTGGTCCTTGAGGTGTGATCCCAGGCCTCAGTCTCTTCACCAGGGATATTAGCAGATCACACTGATTTTTTTCAGGAAGCTTTTATTTTCAAAAAACATAAAGTGGGATTCAGATGCCTAAACACAGACATCAAGCTCCATCATCAGACCTCCTGAGGTGGTCCCACAGTACTAGGTGGAAAGTTAGGAAACTGAATGGAGATATGGATCCTCCAGGAGTGGCAGCTGGAAGCCAAGGAGAATATGTTGTGGCATCTTGCGTGGCAGTAATGTTTGTAATTAGACAACTTGGTCACACCTTTGGTGTCTTTTGGGCTGAGCCCTTTGGCAAATGTGGCTGAAGGGGACTAAGGGTGTGATGACATGATGTGGACAGGAAAACACAGCTGTCCCTGATTACAGATTCAGTGTACTAACATTTATGGCCAAAAAAGCTGTTTTAGAATCAATCTTGACTATCATAGCTTTTTTTATTCCTGATGTATTCATGAGTGTTTGGCATACTGTGCACATTCTTAGTTTTGAGAGAACTGACATTAATAGCTATTAAGTTAAGTCTGAAACTGTGTGGCATTGTTAATTACCTCCAGTCATGTAATTTATTGAACTTACAAAACTTAAGTTCTTGAGTGCTATGACTAATTATAAGATTGGAAATTAATCCAGAAGTGGAAATTACAGCCATACTTGAAAATGTCTCTCAGGCAACTTTGATCATTTTCACACGCTTTTATCACAGGTCTCTATGAGGAGATCCGTCAGTGCCGTGAGGCCTGTGGAGAAGCTCATATGAAAACAATCTTGTCAACGGGTGAACTGGGGTCCCTTGCTAATGTCTACAAAGCCAGTATGATAGCTATGATGGCAGGTACATATATGTTGTTTTCTTTTTAAGCTAAGAATGTCTTTGCTATATTATTTATGAAGCTTAAAAAATTCTAGGTGTGAAAGTTTAGTTTTGCCCATCTATTACTATTATGCAGCGATTGCTGAAGTTGCAAGTGTAGTAATGAAGTGTCTTTTTTTTTTTGGTATAACCTACAAAAACTGCATCAAATGCTAAATAATGCCTAGAACTGCTACAAAACTCGTGGAATGAGTGATATTTGTTGTCAAATGTCTGATCCTTGGTATATTTAATAAGGACACATACACTTGGGGCAGATACATATATTATCCAGGCAACTGTGGTGAGCTACAGCTATGAAACTGTGGTATAGGTAGATAGGTCGTAAGCTGATTTTAAATGGAGGAGGATCTTTTCCATGAAGATTCATGCTGACAGCTCTCGTTTCTGGTTTGCAGTCACTTCTGCTAACCACCCTTATGAGAGAGCGGTTTGGGAAACAAACTGTACTGGAAATGCAGTGAAGGGGAGAATACCACATGCACCACCAGGCACTGGGATGGGCTAGGATGTAACTGGTTTTAACTGGAATGCTCAAAAGCAGTGGTACTCACTACTGACAAATGCTACTTCAAGAGGTGTTCAGTCTTCCTGTGTTTGAAAACTCAGTTACATCTGACCTGATGATTAGGAGTCTGTCTGCCTTTTATTCTGGACCATTCAGCCAAGAAACACATTCCTATGAGCATGATAGAGTTTTTAGGGGCTACATATAATTTGTAGGAATTACTTTTTTGCTGTAGCTGAACCCAGGACAATAGCTATTGCCACTGAATGTAGCAAAGCACCTATGTCGGCCCAGATTTACGGCAGTATATTCTCTCTGCAGCTGTGGGTCTATGCTGGTACAATTTTTCCTAGCCTAACCAGGATTTTAAGGATGTGTTTCAATGCAAAACCGGGAATTGGTTGATAAGGCTATGTTCTTTGAACTCTGTTCTAGACACCTGTTTCTTCTACTGTGCTTGAAACAGGACTTTTCAAGTATATTGATAGAAAGAAGTGTAAAGATATACTAAGAAACACTGGGGTTAGTCTGTCTTCTAAACTTACCCTCATTTTTGTGTTGATTCTTTTTTTCCTACTGTAAGCTCTTCAGACCTGGAATTTTTTCTTATTTTAAAGCAAGAAAATATAATCTAGTGTTTTTTCAGTATTTAAATAAATATTCAACTTGCTACTGACCTCATTGTCTCCTTACGCACCACTATGCTTACCTACTTCAAATGAAAGTGGAAGCATTTCAGGCATTTTACATGCTCAGTTACAATGTCAGTTAGTATCATTAGATACCGTGGATCAGTATTATGCCAGTAAATATTGCTTTTAATTAGAAGAGGTGTAAGAAATGCACATTTGCTGTAATTTAAACTGATGTACTAATCATTATGATCACTTATTATAAACATGGAGTAGTGAAAAACTCAGGTTGTAAAGCATTTTAACATTGTCAGATTTTCTGCTGGTGTAATTTTTTCGAAATACAGCAGATGGCTCTATTGTTAATGATTTTCCTTGCATAGTTACTCATTTTGCAAGATACTTATCCATCTGAATATATGCAGTAATTTCTTTATTTCAGTGTCTCACTTTTTCTTTGTGGGTAGGTATAAAAATAAGAGTTTGTTGGTGCCCTACGTATATATATTGAGGGCCAGATTTTCAGACTAACTTGTCAGAACTGCTGAGAGCCTCAAATTCCAATTGAATTTTGTTTGACTTGTATATTTGTAGCATCTTGAGGAGGAAGTAATTTGGTAGAGGTCTTTTAAATTCTAGCTTTAGTATCTATGTATTTTTTCTTCAACTGGAGCCATGACTTTAAAGAGAGACAGACAAAAAGCAGATGATTTTGTGGGTATGGCATGCCCTGGCAACTTTTATCTGAAGATAAAAAAACAACAACTCAGATAAACTTGATCCTGCATATAAAACCAATTATATTCAGAAGTTAGTTACACAAAATAGTGGATTCAACTGCAAAACTGGCTTTAGAATTTTTTTCTGCCTCTGGCCAATTGTGCCTTCCTTTACATCAAAATTCGCTGCTCCTTCAGCTGTGCTGTTAGAAGTGCTCATCATGCTGCATTGTAAACTGAGTTTTCAAAGCAGTGTAGTTAAAAATTGCTTTAGAAAAGGGTTAATTAGTTTGCTGTTTGCTTTTTGTGATTGGTTGGCAGTGTTTTTTTCTTTAAATGGTCACAGCCATGATAATCTGTTTTACAGCCTTGCTTTTCATGTGATTGCGCCAGTGCAACTGAGGGCATGATGTGCAGTCCTTCAGCTGTTATCACTTCACTATGCATAATGTAAGCCTATCATATAGGGAGCACAAAATCCTTACAGATGTTTATGTTGCCCTTGCTGAGCACGCACACGTTCACCTAGGTCCTGAAGCCCAAAGCCACTAGATGTGTCACAACATGTAGATAAAAATATATGTATTTTCTGTGTGTCTTATTTGTAAGATTCAGAAGGCTGAGAGAGTAACAGAATGCTAGTTTATCAGTAGCTTCATGGTTAAAGAGATTGCCTGGGATGTCTAGGACTTGGTCTCTGACTTGGACTCTCTGACCAATTTTACAGTGTATTTGCTGTTAAGTGTCTTAGTCCCTTCTGATGAAGTTGCTCTGCTTTGCACAAAGCAGTTAACTGAACAGGGAATACAACCCAGATGTCTCCTCTCCCAAATAACTTGCCAAAATTTGTATAGTCTTCCTTGTGCTATCTTGAGGAATTATTGGTATATGGTGGGACTCACAGCATGTTACATTTGGTCTGATTCAGGTAGCAGGTGGGGGTTCAGCCTCTGGACATGAGGCCAGCTGTACAGATCACTGATTTGAAAAGGCATGGTAAAAGGTCAGAAAATGTGCACCTCTGCACTGGCTGTGATTTTAAAACAACACTGAGAGCCGTCCTCAGGCTGGGGTGGTGTCCAATGCACTTATTTTCAAAGCAGATTGCATAGGCTGCTTTTGTAGTCAAATAGCTGCACTCTGAATCACAGCCCTTGCAGGACTCAGCAGAAGCCATTCGCTGCACTCTGGTGAGCGAGGCTGCGCCCAGTGAGATGTGCAGATCCCAGCAGTGCACTGGAGGTGGAAGCCAGTTGTAGAAATGGTGCTTTGCACAACATGTATGTGTACAAAATGTTAATGCTTGTGCCTGCAAGAAAGTGTTGCTTCGCAGCAAGGTGTGGCAATAATTTGCCTCTATGTGAAGCAGTGGCTCTTGGCTACTCCTGTGCCAGAAATTGTATCTCCAAAGTACCGTGACTACTTTTTATTCCTTCTCTGGCACTGTACATAAGGAGAAAGACATCAGAATGGGAGCAGGCACACAGTTCTCTTAAATTGTCTTAACCATACCTTGACTGACATGCGATAAATTCTTCTGGAATATTTAAGAACCTATTTCTGAGTGAAAGAGGCTGACAGCCCTCTAAGGACAGTGACTCACCTGGCAAGAATAATTCTTGCAGTGCTAAGGAGTACATAATGGCAGGTAGGATTGCACATCAGCAGCTCCGTCTCACTGCCAAAGGTGCACGTTCTTTTCAGAAAGCTGATAGAATCTCAGTATCGAATCAGGGAGGTTTTGGTTGTTGGTTTGTAACGTCCACTGACGTTTCTTGAGCTTTTTGAAATCATGATGGTGGTTTTGAATGTATGAGCTTCTGAAGGGAAACTGCATCTGTGACTCTACTCAACAGCTTCCAGACAATGAGCAGAGCAAATTAATGAATGGTTTTTACAGTCTGGTGTGTACTTGTGTGAGCCACATCCATTTCATAGAATCATAGAATAGTTACGGTTGGAAAGGACCTTAAGATCGTCTAGTTCCAACCCCCCTGCCATGAGCAGGGACACCACACACTAAACTATGTCGCCCAAGGCTCTTGTCCAACCTGGCCTTGAACACCGCCAGGGTTGGAGCATTCACAACTTCCTTGGGCAACCCATTCCAGTGCCTCACCACCCTCACTGTAAAGAACTTATTCCTTATATCTAATCTAAACTTCCCCTGTTTCAGTTTGAACCTGTCTGCCACTAGAGTCCCTAACGAAGAGTCCCTCCCCAGCATCCTTGGAGGCCCCCTTCAGGTACGGGAAGGCAGCCTTCTCTTCTCCAGGCTGAACAGCCTCAACTTTCTCAGCCTGTCTTCATAAGGGCGGTGCTGCAGCCCTCTTATCATCCTCGTGGCCCTCCTCTGGACTTGCTCCAGCAGCTCCATGTCCTTTTTATGTTGAGGACACCAGAACTGGACACAATACTCCAAGTGAGGTCTCACGAGAGCAGAGTAGAGGGGCAGGATCACCTCCTTTGACCTGCTGGTCATGCTTCTTTTGATGCAGCCCAGGATATGGTTGGTTTCTGGGCTGCAAGCGCACACTGAAGCCGGCTCATGTCAAGCTTCTCATCAACCACCACCCCCAAGTCCTTCTCCGCAGGGCTGCTCTGAATCTCTTCTCCGCCCAGCGTGTAGCTGTTTCTAGAGGAAACAGTCAAATCTGTATCTTTGTAGCCTCTTGGAATAAAGAGTCCTGAGAAACACAAATGGGAGTGCCTGACACCTCCATACCAGTGGGAACTACTCTGTTTCTTTGTTGTGGTGTCTTTAAAAAAACACAAACAAACAGGTCTTGTACACAGTTCTCTTGTGAGAAGTAGAGCATTTTTTAACTTCCGTTTTCTGACACAAACATCAAAAACCAGGAAGCCAGACAAGGAAGAGAAGTACAATGGACTTGCAGTGGGAAAGGAATGTTTCAGTAAAGATGTGGATGACTTAATTGCATATCACAGTCATATATAAGGTTTTTATTTTGGAAAATCATATTTTAACCATATTACCCAATTACAAAATCTTTATTGTCCTGTGTAACAATTCATATTAATTAGGATATGTAGACTGGGAGAGAGGTAGAGGAAGTGATTATGTAAATGCACTTTGCTTTAAAAGTAAGAACTTTATCTGAGTCATTTTGACTGTGAAAGCTACTCTTGATGGTACAGCTCCTTTTACTTCTCTCTTTGAGAAGCTAAGGGGAGCACAGTGACATGTGAAAGGTATTTGTTTTTTTTATACATATCTGTGGAAAGATCATGAAGAAGTGATGTATGTTTTTCTGCAACTCTACTAAATGTATGGGTTTAGGACAGTTTTTTTCATAGGTCATTAAGCAGTTAGTCAAATAAGTTGTAAGCTGCACTGACTAATGTAAAAATGGAATTTAGGGCATGAATTAGTGCTAAACCAAACTAACTTCTAAAGTCTCTAGCACAAAAAACCCTGCAAAAAGTTGCAGAAAATGGCTGAGGCAGTAAGGTCTCTGATGCTGATAGTCTAGAAGAAGAAAATTAAAACACATTAAATGTGTGAGCAGAATTTTTTTTAGATGTTTGATACTGTTCATTCCAAAGTGAACAGAAATAATATAGCCAAATACTTAAGAAAAGCCATGTCTTGCAGTTCTCAGGGGAGCCCGCTATCATTTCTTCCAGGCTTCATCCCTCTTTACGGGAGTGGTTCCAGTTAATACACATGTATCATTTTCATAGCAAAACTTACCAAACTTAAAGTTGCTGGATTCAGAGAGTGACTGGTTGAGAGCTGTAGTATCCAGTTTTTGTCTCTTGAAGCAGAGAGCAGTGCTGCAAGGTTCCCCTAAAGAAAACTCGGGACATGGTAGTACTGCATGAAGAGGTTTCCTCATAAATCCTCAAGACTGGAACATTCCACTGCACAAAAGCTTAGCCCTGAATTAAGAAAAGATATAACAGCTTAATGATTATAAGAAAGCAGAGTCCAAGAACTGGATATACCAATCTTTAGCTCAGCTTTAAATGAGATTTTTATACTGTAGTTAATACTGCGGCAGATCCATTTTTAGTATAAATAATGGGAAGACAAATTCTAAGGTACCAGTAGCTGTTGTTTTGAGCACTGCCTTGTGAAGATTTGTTTCAAGCAGGGTTTTTGTCGTGTGTCTGTAAATATGCTAGACACCTTTTACATGCAAGGGATGATTTTCCTGCTGCTGGATGTGGACTGCCGTGATCCAAAACTTCTACCAAGCAAATGTTTCATGAAAAATGAGAGAGCAGAAAGGACTAGCAGAATTTCACTGAAAAGCTAGGCATGCTTTGTGCAAATGTGACTAGTGGTAGGCAACAAGGCTGCTGAATAAGTAAGTAATAATGCTTTGCACTTACATAGCACTTTGCATCTTCAAAGCACATACTGACATTAGCAGAGTAAATCTTACAATTGGCCTGTGAAGCATGAGACAAAGATGATAACAGACAAGTCAAAAGTCAATCTGAGATCAGTTGTGATTTCCTGGCTTTACATCCCATGCTCAACCCAAAAGTCGAGGGTCCCCTCAATGGTATTTGAGCTGCATTATGTATTGATTTAAGTATGTGCCTACAACTTCAGCTGTAATTCAATACTAAGTCAGTTATTAGAGCCTAAAGCATTTCCAAATGAAAGGCAAACCAAGGGAGGAGGCTTGATAACACATATAAAACAAGATTTCAAATTGTGTCTCATTTTACATGTCTGAAATCCAACCAACTGTATTGAGTTTACAGGGTGTCTGAAAGGGCTACAGTCTACCCTGCGAAAGGTCCATCAGAAATCAGGGTCAGCGTGTGGCTGTCATCTTCTAAAAGCAGACTAGGTCAAAATTGGCAGCTGCTTTCTACAGATGTGAACTCTTGCCGAGTGCTTTCCAGGGTGACAGATGATGTTCAGCTTTGGTCTGGAGGTCCAGTATAAGACTGGGGACAAACTAGTAAGTCCTTATTCTTCTGAATGTGTGGAAAGAGGACTTACTGCCTGACTGGTGACTAAGGCTTTCTCAGTCACAACCTGTTGGACATTTCCTCTTTTCTTCCAAGCAAGCAGAAGTCAGCATGAGTCCAAGGTGTGATGGGGCTTGCTTGCTGTTCCAGCTTGTCTGAGCTGCACTCAGTGGCTGGGGAAGGTGGATGTTACAGTGCAGTATATTCTTGCATCTGACTGCTCGTCTTCAGAGAACAAAGCACAGCGCAGAGAGTTCTCCCACCTGCGTTGTCAAATGGTAGAGAATAATCCCAATCTTTTTTGGCTGTGATCTTTTGGCAGTATAGATTAGATTGAGTGTGGGCATGATGAACACTTTTCTGAATTTCTGTCAGTTTACTGAGAGTGCATAAAATTATGTTTATGTCAGCTCTCTTCTGTCTGCATGCATGCAGACAATACCTCATTTGTCCAAAGATTTGCCCATTCCTTCAGAATTTTTAGATAAATTTGAACTTGCATAGTTTGTACTACTTCAGCACTTTGCATCATGCAGATGCAGTGTTGTGTCATTTTAGGAACATAGCCTTGGTTATTGTCTTGAATATATAGAAGTGCTTGCAAGTGGATGTTCTAAGAGGCTCATCAGGACAGTAATTAGCGCTATGGAATTATACTGATAGTTGATAGCTTTACTGTCTGCTGCAGCAGAAGTCCTTCATTCTGCATAGCCTGTGGTTGTTATGCATGTTCATAGCTCTGGTTAACATTAGTCAAAGTTTAGAGCAAGGAATAAGCACAAAACACTGTGGAAAACCAAGATACAGAGCAGGTCAGAGTTACACAGTCTGTCTCAAAATTTTGAATGATATTATGGACTAAAAAGTTGTTGAATTAGGAGTTACATCAAAAGATTGATGGTCTTTAAACGCAATCGCTCTAAAAGAGGTCTCTGGAGGAACAAGTGACTTCATTTATTCTGCTACAGAGTGGGGGGAAATAAAAAAGCCAGTGGTATAAAAATGCGGATAGCTGCATGTTCAGTAAGGCAGAACAAGGCTGCTCCCTTAAATGATGTAATTGCCTACAAGCCTAACAGTGATACTGCAGCTAATCACTAGAAATAATGTAGGCGTGATAGATAAGCTTGGAGTTGAAAAGTTCTAATAATGCAATCACAATATCCTCAGGTTTGAATTACTGATGAGAGTCCATACAAAGAGCAATAACACAGAAAAAATGTTGGGCTTGAGTAAAGCAGACCTTGAAGGAATGCAAAATGAGACTTTAAAATCTGCCTGGAACTCAATAATGTATGTATAGGGAATCAGAAGTGAAGGAACAGAAAGTGGCTGAGAGACACTGCAGCAGGCTCTAATGAAAAGTCTTTTCAGTAGAGTCAAAAGAGCAATAGAACCCTGTATGGGTAAGTAGAGGACAGAAGTAGTAGGTAAGGGAAACAGAGAGGTTGGAGGAAAAAAGATACAGAGTCTGTGAGGGGAGAACAGATTTAGAGTGTATACAGCAAAGCCTTATTTGTTTGCAGTTTGTTAAGCTAGAAACCCAGACATGCATGCAATGCCATGTTTGTTACGCATTTATTTATGTGCTCACTGAACTGTACTCTAGCCTATACAGCCATATCTGAAGGGAGATAGTTATCTGGGGCTGTTCATGTTTGTCATACCACGATGCCTGGCAACTCAGTTTGCTAATTTTGTGAAAGGTCTAATTAATGGTATTCTTCTGTAATCAGAAAATAGTAATATACACCCTCTACTGAAGTCAGAGAAGGAATACCAGTGTAAAACAGAAGACATTTGTCAGCTCTGTTTGTTTGATATTGTGTTACCCACAACAGCATTCAGCTTTCTCCCTCCACCATTCTCATTTACAAATGGAAACAGTGCTATTTCCAGGCACTTCTCACCAGAAGAATACCGAGTTAAGTCAGGAAGCCAGAAAGTGGGTAGAATTGTTTGAGGTAGCAGAATGACTCCTAACTTGTCATCACCTTTGACAATTCTGTTAGCTTCTTTGTTTTTCTGTATGTAAAATTAACATTGTGCATTTTATAGGACTTCCGTGAGATCTAGTAAATTAAGATATAAGCAGAAATACACTCTTCTCATTAAAAGGCAAAAATTTTCCATGCCTGTGTGTGAAAATGGAATACCCTTGGTCACAATTGAAATTGGGAAATGGAGCAAGACGAAGTATGGAAATCTTCTGCTGGGAGCTGCTGACTCTGATTTACTAGTGCAGCCAGCCCTGGGAGTGACAGTGGAGGTGGGAGGTGGCACAGCTTCCCATGGTACTCTAGGGTGATGGCGTTGTGTGCTGCCTGATAGACCAGCACTGGTGGTAGCAGCAGGGAGGTCACCTTCCTTCAACTGTTTTCACAGCACCCCACCAAATGTTCTTTTAAATGAAAACATTTTGCTGTGCCTCCCGTGTGCCTGTTTTGCTGTGCTTTGGTGTTCTCCCTGCACTTAGCAAACTGGAATGAGCTGTATGCGACTATATGAAATCGTAGAGGAGCAGGAGCATGATAATTTCCCAGAAATCCCAGGACTTGTCACTGGATCTGAGAGAAGGGTTTTAACCCTAATCTGCAGATTTCTGCTGCTTGACCTGTAAGAAAGTGGCTATTCCTTATGCTTTGATCTTTGAATCTGGTTGTGAAATAGTAGGTTACAGTGAGTAGTCATGTACTGACAGCATAGCATACTGTTTAGAGGGGTTAACCTTCTATGAGCAAACTATCCTAAATTCCTGAATAGCATTTTTCTTTTGCTGATATTCAAGATCTTTGCAAAGCATGTTAATTAAAAATATCTGAATGATATACTTTCAATTTATAACAACTGATGCAGAGAGGCAAGAAAGCACCCCCGTTGTGTTAATTTTCCCCCTGAATGAAACCTTGTTTCTATGTTAAATAATTTGTTAGAATTTGAGTTAAAACTTCTGAAGTTTCATATCACCTCAGGCTCAGAAATCGTTGCACAGTGAATAGTTCTAGTCAAACACGCCATGAAAATAACACGGCTTCCTAGCAAAAAAACTTTGCTTCTGTGAAGCTCCGGTATTGAAGGTAATGGTTTGAGAGAATGCAATTTTAAAACATGGAAATATTATGTAAAATCAATAGATGTGCAGGGTGCTATTTATTTCTCTGATATTTCAAGTTGTTTTTTTTTTTTTTTATTCTGGCAACAGCAGGTGTTAAATTCTACTAAACCAGTGAAAAATAGAAAAAAAATATTTAATTTACTGTATCTATCAATTATACAAAATTGGCTTGTGAAACATTAAAGTACCTTTTAAGTGATGGCAAGTAGGAACACCAGTTAGAAAATCCAGTCCCTTAACAGAAACTTAATATAGATGTGGAAATAAACTAAGCATGATTTTAGGGTTGTAGGTCCTGGGGTTTTTTTTTGTTGATTTTTAAGGTGCTAGGGCCTAGTAATTGTACCTATCTACTTGGAAGGTATATGCTCATGACAGCAGAAATGTAAGATTAGCCTTTTAAAGAGAGATGTTGAATGAAAAAATACATTAGGGTAAGTGATCCTGAACAGCAGTAGGTTATTTTAAAACACTATGGACACTCATTTGAATAAACACATTTAATCATAAGGAGCAGGAGTATAGTGGAAAACAAAGCAGCATGACAAGATATGGACAAAAACATAAGTGAAATATATATTGAGACACAAAAGTAGGACAAAAATTAGTCATATGAAACAAGAACTTCAGCGTAAGGAGGTTATGGATAGTTTATTATGATAAACTAGATGTTAAAACACACAGAGAGCAATATAAAGACATCCACTAACTTTTAACAGTTCATGTCCTAATGGTGCTAACACTGTATTTCAACGTGTTACATCATTAAGAGCAGAAAACAAGCTGAATACTCAAGCTGACTGTCAGGCTGCATCATGCTACAAACACATTCCTCAAGGAGCTAAACAGGACTGCCTATTCAAATGCAAACATTTATGCTTGTGTTTAACATTTTCCCTTCCTTATAAAAGTTTTTAACTGGAATTTAAAGGGTCTTCTGAATAGAATTCATCAGCCATTTCTCAAAGGAAAATATTTCTATTAAAATATGACCATAGGATATAGCAGTGTTCTTCAGGAATGTGTTCATTTCAGTGGTGTTAGGAAGAGAGCTTCATGGCTTTTCCCAGCTTGCCTCCATGGTTGCTTGGAGTATTTTTGTTGAGTTGCACAAGGGACTTGAACTTCCTTGGTAGGTATCTGAGTTACTTGGAGCCTGTCTCCCAGGCTTTCTGCACTCCTTTGATTTGTGTTGCTGAAGTGCAAACCATGTTAGGAAGACGTTGAAAGGAACGGAAGATGTTTCCTTCTTTGGTACTATACTCTGGGATTTCATCCCCTGGGAAATGTTCCTGATTTATATATTTAAAGAAAAAAAAAGTCTTTTTCTGAAATGGAATTTTTTAATTTCAGCATCTCTCAGATGAGACAATTTCTAGTTTCTGACAATGCTTACTTTATAGTTACCAGAGACAGTAGCTTTCCCAGACCTGTCTGTAACAGTCCTGCTTTTGAGAGAATTTTTTCAAAGACAAAGATGACAGCAAAGTCCATAGTCTTCCCAGCAAGTCAACAGGGACCTGACATCTGATTGTCACTTGCACCTTTGATGTTTCTTCCCCTGTGGCATTTGTGCTATAAAGTGATTTCCCTGCAGTGTAGAACTGCAGCTGATTTCTCGAGTTTCCCCTAAATCTAAGATGTAGAAAAGATTCCTCCTTGATGATGCCAGGACTTTTTCTTAAGCAAAAAGTCTTCCTTCCGTCATCTTTGCAGTTATACTGCCAATCCAATGTCCAATTTACCAGCCAGTCCCAAACACTGCAGAGGTGAAGTCTTGTGGTTTATCAAGAAGATTTGTAAATTCATCTCCAATGGACCACAAAGGAAATAGATTATGGTGTTTCATATCCTGTGCAGCACACTAAATTTATAAAATTATGCAATACAAAATTATGAAACATACATCTTAAAAAGCCTCCTTCCCACTGGTCCTGGAAATTGGATGTGTAGAGAGCTCAAAGGAAATACAATGCCTTACACATAAATGGAGCTTGAAATAAAAGATGAGAAAGCAGCTTGGTGGGGTGTGATGGAAGGGGATGCCATGATTCACAAGGTTTCTAGTCCTCAGTAAGAGGAGGGATAGCATTTTCAGGTAGAGCTTTGATAACAAGATAACATATACATGCTGTTGATAGCTAACTGGTTACATCTGTGTTGTAATCAGGTGCTGTGTTGGCAGCTACTCTGGATATAAGCAAATTTAGGTTCTCAGCAATTTGCTTGGTTGCCAGTTGCAGCACAGTTGCAGCTTTGAGGCAAGCTCTTCTGGGACTTTCAGTTGGATGGACCCTGTACCGTTGCAATGATGCCATTTTCAGTGATTTCCAGAGGCTGGGTTAGACTTACAGCTCACTCACCTTTAAACTAGCGGTCTCCAGAGCGTACTGCAGAAATGCTGGTTTGTTACTTAGAAGTTAAACAAAAAAATCCTAGTAAAGTAAACATGCTTTTGAACAACTTCTTGGCAAGTTCTTTTGCAAGGACTTGCTTGTATTAGGAAGTAAGAACTAAAGGCAGGAGAGAAACATTGGAAGAAAGTAATATATTTTTCTGTTAAAATATTCAAGAGACATTAAGTAAGAAAAAGAAAAAAAGGTGTTAGTGAGGGGTAAAGAGAAGCCTTTAGGTTTGAAGCATTCCTGTACCTTTTTTACCTGCCTGAAGAACACAATTTCTGAGTGAAACACAGGAACATGCAGAGCACTTTGCAATCTATATATGAAAATGCTGCAGATGAGAACAAATAATTATTAGTTAGTAATTCAGCTGCATTTTATTTCTCAGAAATAAGTCAGAGAAGGATTCTGCCAGTTCAGGTTATTGTCTAATGTCTGGTTCATGAAAGACAGAAGCAGGAGAGGATCTGAGAATATTAGAGTGGAATTTTTAAATGGCGGAAGGCAAAGGGGAGGTAAGAACAGAATCCGTTCAAGTTGGAAGGAGGCAACTAATATGGCATTTGAGAATGCCATATTGAAAATGCATCAGCCATGTATTCTGTGTTATTCATGGCCGTGACTTCAGTATGACTTCTAGGTTTTCTAGGTTTTCATTTGCTAAATTAGGTGGGACATCACATAAAGAGTAATGCAGTCAGTGAAACGTGGAAAGTTTCAGATCGTCACAATCATAGAAAGCCTGCAGACTTCTTTCCACAAAATGTGAGTTGCTACAGCACTGATTTCTATGTTAATTTACTAGTGAATAATTTAAAAAGACCTGTTTATTTTTTAATAAAAAGGAAAGATATAAATTGGCTGAGTGTTCCTAATGTTACTTACAGCTGCCATTGAGCAGATGTTAGGGTTTCTTAGTGGTATGCTAGACCAAAATAAGTTTTATGAATAAACAAACAATTTCTTTTTACTACCAACTCTTTCAGGCTGATTCTCTGCCAAATTCACAATAAATGGCTTTTTAAAGTCTCCTCAAAAATAATTACCTTTCTTGTGCCACTTTTTTCTAGGCACTTGGGTTTTAATTACAATGATGAACTGTTTTAATAAGTTGTTAAATAATTTTATCTTTTTAAGATTGAATCCATTTTCCATCTCTCTTAGACTTCCTTGGTTCCTGGGATTTTAATCCTTTTAATTCTTGTTAATTCACTTGATATTGCACTTTCACTCCCCTTTATAAATTCACATTGGAGAAGCAAACAGCATTCAGCATCATCTTTTCATCTTTTCCTTCTGAATTTAGGCACATACACCCACCTTAGCTTGGTGGTTAACAACAGTCCCCTGTTACTAGTAACCATTTTGTTTAACTCGATCATTTTGATCACAGTAGGTTTGAAAAGATAGGTAATTAAATGGAGACAATGTGGTTTTGCTTTGGGCTAATGTCTGCAGGCCTGAAAGCACTCCGCGGAAAATAACTGGCAAAGTGAATACTGTGTTTAGTTGATAGATAAGGGATCTGCAACACTGCTATACTCCAGACCAGTGTTTTTCAATGTAAATTACTTATTAGATACCTTTGTTTGTGATTTTGGGAAATGCTGAACACATAATTCCTTGTAACTTCAGCTGTGATTCAGTTTCTGTGAAAAACAGCTGTTTTATTGAAAAGTACACATCACTCACTATCGGGGGCAGGGGGGAGGAAGAGCCAAGTGGCAGGTTTTTAAACTTACTGATTTTTAGTCTCATGGCATGACCGAGATTTACTTAGTAAAAAGTAACTGCTGTTAAAACCAAAACCCCACAGATCATGTTTAAACTTTCATAGGTTTTGGGTTTTTTTTTTCAGATTATATGAAACACAAAACACAGAACAATTTTTTCACTGAAAGGGTGGTCAGGCTTTGGCACAAGCTGCCCAGGGCAGTGGTGGAATCACCATCCCTGGAAGTGTTCACAAACTGTGTAAACGAGGCCCTGACTGATGTGGTTTAGTGGTGGACTTGGCAATGCTGGGGGAACGGTTGGACTTGATGATCTTAAAGGTCTTTTCCAACCCAGCTGAGTCTATGCTTCTATGTCTCGTGATCTCATTCCCTAACACTGAACAATTGGAGTCATTGTAGAAAATATTAATGCCAATTTAGATAATGTTAGAAGTCATAGTTAATAGTGTGGATCTTGCAAGGCTTTTCTTTTACTGGGGCAGGGTCTGTCCACATCAGGTATGTGTTTCTTTGGAGTGCAGCCTTGGGTAGCTTTGAATACTGTTATGCTGTGTACAGCCTAAGCAGGGCATGCTTAGGACCAAGCTCACATGGGGGCACAGTTCTGCAGCTTTTTGCTATTTATGTCAGAAGCTTAGGATTACAGATGGAAAGCTGTAGACCAGGTGGTTGTGCTTGCTGGTGTGATGGTGACACCATCACTACCACTACAGTTCAGCAAGTGACAAGTTGGTAAAACATAGGTAATGTTTTGCTTGACCACTTCTATTTCTGAACATGTAAGCGTGGATGAAGAAGCCATTGGTAACAAAGTGAGGCTCTGCCATACTGCCATGAAAAGCTACAAACTTTAGATGGATTTTTTTTCCCCATAAGAAAGACGTAAAATGTACTGTCTCAATGAATAGTGACATTTAATAACTTGCCACTAAATACCTATGAGGATACATACACATCTAACACAAAGCAAGATTGATACTCAATTTCTTTCATTCACAGTATTTCAGTAAGAAGAGTGGAATGCCAAAGTACAAAATGGTAATGTATATTTAGTGTAGGTTTTTAAAAATATAAAATCTATATATAAAATGTAAATTTGAAGAATAAATATCATCATACCATTTTCATTTGCCAGTGAACTAACAAAATGTGCATTTCTTTATCAGTTTCAATTATTTTTAACCAAAACCCAGCTGGTTGTTTCATCAGATTGCTGGTACTTTTGGTTTGAGATGCTTGCCATGGTTGCAGTCTGTGACCAGATCAGCACACAGGCTGTTGACAAATGCAGGTAGAGAAACAATACCCCAGCATATTAAATACCTTTATATGAGCTGCTGCCTATTTCTGATGGTGCTTAAGGGTCTTTTTGATCTCCTTCATTTTTTAAAGTAGTGCTCAGTAGATTGTAATGCTGGAAAAGTCTGACTGAATTTGTCAGCCACATGCCTTCATAAAGCATCCCTTTGAAATAAAATTGTTAGTTTTGCCATGTAAGCATCATTAATAATACAGTGGGGGAAAAAAAGATTTATTAAAAAGCTAGAAATGTGTCTTTGCCTGACCCCCAGCAGAGAGGTGCATGCTGCTTGCAGTGCGGCTGCACAGTCAGGGGTTTTGGCTGTTTTTTTATTGAAGGGGACTGGCAGGCTTTTTGATATTCAGGCTACCTGAAAAGCTGGAAACCTTGTAAAACAACCCTACTGACAGTGGTGAAAGCATCTGCCAGTACCTAAAAGTTCTCTTCCACATTGCAACCTACATGCATGGGCTTCTGCAATTTTGTCCGATGTCAAATTATCAAGGTGGGGAAAGAAGAAAGAAATAGATCTGAGGGGCAAAAGCTTCTGGGAAGCAGGAGCTTGTGAGTAAGATCAGTACTTTTTAAAACAATCATAGCGTGCCATTTTGCTATGCTACCATGTGTAGGTAAGGCCTTCCAGATTGTTACCCTTTGGATATTTGCTGCATCAGGAGAATGCCCAACTCCTGCACCTAGGAAGTCCATGATAGATTCTACATGCTTGTAAGTTGACTGTGTTGAAGACTTTAAAGTATCATAAAAATTAAACTCAAAGTGCCTAACATTTTCCTAGTAATTGGATGATGACTGGAAATGGAATATTCAGCCCTTTATGCAAGCCCCTAAGTAACCTATTCTACTTGATTTGTAAAAGCCAGGGGGAAGCAAACACATCATAGATGAGTCTGGTGAGACTTGACACTGGCCACAAAATGCTCTTGGGAAATGCCTTGGATACTGGAAATCCCCCCAGTACTGAAACCTCCACCTTTGCCAGCTGCCTTTTCATGTGTAGGCAACAGTGTGGAAGAGGGGCCGATGCTGTCTGACCTCTGCATGACGAAGAGGCTGGATGCTGGACAGATTCTGACTGTGGCATTAAGACATGACTTTTAAATCTCAAAAATCAATTCTGCCTTTTTCTGGGTTAGAGTGAGAACAGAATCTTAAACTGCTTTTATCATGAGATGTTGAAAAAACACTCAAAATGACATTGAAGTGTCATGATTTTGTCTGTATTATGTTTGGGTTTTTTAAAAAATCTTTAAAATTCATAGCACCATCTTGATAAAGTAGTCTGATTTTCTACTTGCTTTGCTTAGTCTGGGGTATTTCCAGATGGGTTTTAAACAGCTATTTCTTCAATTTGAGTAATTTTGTTACAAGCTAATAGGCAATATGTAGGCATACCTGAGTTTTAATGTTAACATATTTGTTTCAAAGTTGCTATCAACATTAGAAAGCAAAAAGCTAAATGTGGTTGCTAAAACATGGTATGCAACATACCATGTACTGCTGTGATTCTAAGCAGTCATGCATATTTATTATTTTCTTCCAAATCGCAGTGCTATTACTGGTAGATATATCAGGGGTTTAGCCTCAGTCTGTAATATGTCATGTACTGGACAACATTTTGAGAGACTGAGATGTATCGATCCAAAACTATGAATGCCAAGAGGGAAAAAGCCTTACCTAGATCAGCGCTGTTTTAATTATATCACAGTTTGGGGTAGTTTATCATTGTTTAGATTAGTTTAAGTGTGAACAAGTAAATGGTGCAATGAAATTGAGTATTTGTAAAGGAAGCTTAATGGGTGAGATTGAAAATCAAGTCTAGTTTCTCCCACAGCATTTTACTTTTTCACCCAGCATTTGGCTCAGTGCTGAGAACCTAAGTGCCTGCATCTAATCTGAAAGGAGAGGCCAGCCTTTATGTTGCTTCACGAAGGAGCAACAACCTGTTTTAGCAGCAACCTCTGTGTTACTGGTAAAGCAATGAGAATGAATGCTGTGGTTCCTTCTCAAACACTCAGCATGTCTTTAGCTTCTGTATGTGGGACACTAATACTCTGCCAAAGCAGAGAAAGTCACCATCCCCTTTTTAGCCCCTGGCCACATTCATATCCCAGAACAGAGACAATGTGTTATTCTATAACCTTTAGCTTTTTTTTTGCAAATGAAGACTTTTGGACATTAGGGCAATCTGCAGAGTTCAGCCATTGCTATCTTTTCAGCAGAGTCAGAAGGAGGTGTTGAAAGACGTGACTGCCTTTTTTATAGGTAGCTGCTTTGTGATTGTGGAAAGGGTGGTGGTGGCCATGAGAGGGGGCAGGCCTGTGGCTCTGCGCCTCCATGCGTGCTGTGGAGCACTTCCACAAGAATTTATGCAGGTGCTGTAGCAATGCTCACCAGTAGCACACAGTCAAAGCTTTTTTCAGTTGTTTGTGGTTCTTCTACTCCCTTCCTCCTTACTTTTCAGGTATTTTGGTAGCTGATGGAACAGCCGCATCTTAGAGCTAAGAGCTAATGGCTCTTCAGCAGCACATAATTGCCTGAACTGCTTCTGCATCCTGGTATCTCCCACCACAGCTTCTGCTGGGCAATATGGGAGGGGACTGCGGGCATGTTTCCACCTGCACTTTAGTGTGGTTTGAAGCCTAAAGCAACGATTGACAACGATTCCAGCTGTGGCCTTTGAGCCTGTAGCACGTGACAATTATTTGTCTTCTCTTTCCCCTTACCAAATAGAGACTGGAGTGGAAGGAATGCTTTAGTAATAGTAAGAGCCCATGCTATATAGCTGAGGAACAGAAGATCGTATGAATCCTTCTGTTGAATCTTCTGAAGAAATACGTTTTAAATGAACACACAGGAAACTAATACTAATTAAGTAGTAGTATTCTATGGAGACCGGTGGTAGACACTGTAATGATGCATTAGCGAGCTATGCATAATTCAGCAATACTGAATTCTTTCAGGCATCATCTACAGGGAATTTTGCATTAGTATGGACTTAATAATTTGTCCTTTTGTGTGCATGCGTAAGTGTTCCTAAGGGCATCATTTGGCCTGCAGAATGCCTGTTACCAGAGGTGGTATACAAGAGAGGAAGCATCCATTCTGGGTCTTGAAAACCAAGCTGAGATGATAGGCTGGATCATTAGAAAAATTGTCTGATTTGTAAACAGACATTAAACATGATGTGGTTTCTTTCCCACTCCCCACCCTCTTTGTGCAGGCACTTTTCCAAAAAGAATTGCAAAAAATAGGCAGCTCACAAAACACCAAGTTATAAGCTAGGATTTTTCAAAGCTATAGCTTAGATATAGGCATGTGAAAACATATAGGCACCTAACGAAGTGGTCTGGCAGTGTAGCATGTGTGATGGAGTTAAAGCTACTTGGTGAGCTACTGCTGAAGTGAGTTGTCACAGCTTTATATTCTCTTCTCAACAGCAAAGTTAAGCTGGCAGGGAATGTATTTTACTTTTCCACTGGAGTAGGATAAGGACATGTAAGTGGACTATTATCATGACTCAACTGACAAGAATTAGCTGCTACATTAGCCTTTTACGTCTTGCCTTGCCTCTTATTTTCAGAGGGTTGATAACCTGGTTGGCCCTAGTCAGGCTAATGCATGTGAATCTTAAGACCCTTGTTTTAGTTAGTCATAAAACAGAAAGATGACTTGGTAATGGGACTTTATGCACATCTGATTATGTAGTATTTTATCACTGCTACCTTGTCAGCACAAACAGCAGGGGCTTTTGCAGGTTCCGCCAGCAGCATGCCTCTTTTTATCACAAGTTCTAAAAGTCTTGGAAGGGTATGTGTTCACCCTATGTCGCCACATATTCTTATATCTGAGTTGCAGCAACCAAGATATATTTGTGTTCATTGCAAGTATTTTCAAAGTAGCATGGGATAATTGTCCCTTTGAAAGCATCTCTCTATAAACTATTGTTTAAAACTGCCAGACGCATCTTTGGTTTTTATTAAGAGTAAGGCAACAACAGAGAGTCTGTAGTTATCAGGAGATAATAATTCCCCAAGGGTATTTGAAGCACCTCATAACCAAAAGGTTGTGATTACTCCACGTTTACTATACTGCTTATTATTCCTTATTGCTTAATTATGGAACCAGAGTGTGTTTCCTGAATACCGTCCTCTAAATAAGATCTGCAGTTCTCATGCTCTGCTTTAATGTGACATGGACTGGGGAGCTTTGTAGTGTTTTGAGATGATGTAAGGGATAGCAGTAAGGTGGGCCAGTCATGGCAGCTCTTCTGGCCTTCGGGAGACCCACGCATTCAATCCCTGCTCTGTCAAATGTTTGCTGAGGGGCCTTGGGCAAGTCACTCAGCTTCTGATAACCTCAGCTCTGCATTGCTGCTCAGGTGCTACCATAAATAAGGCTGCATGAGTACCTAGAATAGAAATAATATAATAGACTTCATCTTGACCTCTAGGTATGGACTCAGGCAGCACACCATGAAGACACTGGTTTCCTTTTAATGTGTGCAGTGAGTGGTCTTCGGCTAAGTGCGGTGGCTGAGGGTTGTGTGTGGATGGGGGGTGAGAGCACAAGTGAAGACAGAATTTAGTATCTTAAAAACATAGAATCATAGAATAGTTTGGGTTGGAAGGGACTTTCAAAGATCATCTAGTTCAGCCCCCCTGCAATGAGCAGGGACATCTTCAACTAGATCCGGTTGCCCAGAACCACATCCAGCCTGGCCTTGAATGTGTCCAAGGGGTGGCTCATTCACCACCTCCCTGGGCAACTTGTTCCAGTATTTTACCACCATCATTGTAAAAAATTTCTTCCTCACATCAGCCTGAATCTCCCCTCTTTTAGTTAAAACCATTACCCCTTGTGCCATTGCAACAAGCGCTGCTAAAAAGTCTCTACCTGATTTACAAGGCGTGTAACTGTAGCCTAAGTGGTTGGGCTCCCAGTGGCACTGAGAGCTCCATTGCTCTTGCCTACAGAGAACCTCTCTGTTCACACTTAAGGTTTACACACATTTCCATCTTTGGTTAAACTGATGCAGTTTGTGCTTCCCAGGCTATGGTGTGTAGTGTATGACACACAGGTGGGTACTTGTTGGCACCAAGCTCACCTGAAACAGGCATGTAATGCTGCTGTGTTACAAAAAGGCTTTGATGTCACCACTTTTTACTGGTTCAATGAGTCTTAAATGACTTGCTGCCTTGAAAGGCAATGTACTGTTGCAGTTACACATTGGAAAAGAGTAAAGAGTAGAAAGTGTGGCCTTTTCCAGGCTCACTGGGCCAAGAAATCTACCTTGAAGAACTCTTTTTAAGTCTTTGATTTAATGTTTTATTGACTCATGTAACCTACTGCAAGGAAGGGGAAAGCCATCCAGAATGTATTTGAACATTAGCCTTGATTTTTTTATTGTTTACATTAAAAGGAAAATGAGAAGATGGGTGATAAAGCTCAGTTTCTAAATCATCACCTAAATTTCCAGATGA